>NW_023661439.1:112894-115620 GCF_015228065.2 Penaeus monodon
GAAATATAGCCTTTGAGAGTAGACTCCAAAAAATAACGTTTTTCCATGCATTGGATGATTCTTGCAATTATTAGGTAATAATGATAATAATTACCAGAAATTTCTATTAAATCATGACAATAATGATGCTTAAAAAGTGAGAATAAAAGGAATTAGGATTACATTTGATGATTATCATATATTACTAATATTCATTATGCTTATCATTATTTATATTATTAGTATAGTATATATTATTATTATTATTATTATTATTATTATTATTATTATTATAATTATTATATATTTTTAATCTTAGTATTTATTGCCAAATAATTAGTATAACTGTAATAATAAACAATAATAATAATGATAAGTATAATTATTAATTGTTATAATTGTTATAATATTGTTATAATATTTTATTATTATATTATCACTATTTATTTTTACTAATAGTATAATTGTACAAATAATTATTATAACAGTTAATAATTACAGAAATAACGTATTAATTAAAAAATGATAAAATATAATTATATGAAAATGTTATATTGTTATTATTATTGCTATTACTATTGTATTGTAGTTGTTTTTAGTATAGATGTAAAAAATATCTATTATAACTTCAATAATTGCCAATAATAATAATAATACTTACAATAATGATGATAAACTTGCCAATAAGATGATGATAATGATGATAATGATGATGATAACGATACTAATGATGATTAATCAGGATAATAATGATGATAATAACAACAATTCTTTCCTATTAATAAAAAAAAAGGTAAAAAGAAAAAAAAACCCAAAAGTCGAAAAAAACGGCCAAAATCTAGCGAAATATAGTCTTTCAGCCGTATACTCTCAAATGAGTTTTTTTATATTCATTTGATGATTCTCACAATTATTAAGTTAATAATGATTAGTAATAAAAATACCAGAATTCTATTAATCAGACAATAATGATGATAAAAAGTAGAGAATAAAGAGAATTTGGATACGCATTGATGGATTATTATTTATTATTACTATTATCATTATTATTATCTTATCATTATTATTATTATTATTGATACTATTATTATTATTATTATTATTATTATATGATTATATTAATTATTATTATACTTTAATTATTAGTATTATTGCCAAAAAATATATTATAATTGTAATAATAACAATAATAAAAATGATAAGTATAATTATAATAATACTAATTGTTTTAAAATTGTTATTAATATTATGTATTGTATGATTATTTCATTATTATTATTTTCAATGGTTAAGTATAATGTCAAAAATAATTATTATAAAACAGTAATTAATATAGTAATAACGATATTAATAAAATGATGATATAAATAATTATTAAAAAACGTTATTATTGTATTATTATGTTATTACTATTATTCATTGTAGTTGTAATTAGGATAGATGGAAAAAAATATATAAATAAAACTCAATAATTGAATTAATAATATAATAATGCATAATGATGATTAATAATTGTAATAATGATGATAAAAGATGGGTATGATAATGATGATAATTGATGATAATGATGATAACGAATAATGAGCTAATCCTGGATAATAATTGATGATAAAACAGGAATTTTCCCATATATAATAAAAAAAGAAAAGAAAAAAATCCAAAAGTCGAAAAAGCGGCGAAAATCAAGCAAAAATAAGCCTTTGCAGAGTAGACTCAAAATAACGTTTTTTCATTCATTTGATGATTCTGGCAATATTAGGGTAATGATGGATAATAATTACCAGACTTCTAGTAATATGACATAATGATGATAAAGTGAGAATAAAGAGGAAATTTGGATAAATTTAATGATTATCAATATTATTATATTATCATTATTTATATATTATTATTATTATTATTATTATTATTTATTATTATTACTTTAATTATTAGTATTATTGCCAAAAAAATATAGTATAAACTGAATAATAACAATAATAATAATGATAATTTAAATTTTAAAATACTAATTTTTATAAATTGTATTATATTTTTATTACTATTATTTTATAAATTTTTAAATTTTTATGGTTTGTATAATTGTAAAAAAAATTTTTAAACAGTAATAATTCATAATAACGAATTAAATTTAAAAAATTGATATAAATAATGATTATAAAAAAGTATTTTTTTATTATTATTTTTATTACTATATTATTGTATTTGTTATTAGTATAATTGTAAAAAAAAAAATAAACTCCAATAATTTCAATAATAAGTATAATGCAATAAGATGATAAAAATTGCAATAATGATATAATGATGATGGTAATGATGTAATGATGATAATGATGATGAAACGATAATAAAAATGAATCTATAATAAGATGAAAAATAACAGGGAAGTGTCCATATATAATAAAAAAAGGGAAAAAAAAAAATTTCCCAAAAGTCGAGAAAGCGGCAAAATTTAGCGAAATATAGCCTTTTTAGAGTAGACTCCAAAATGACGTTTTTTCCTTTTTATAATGATTCGGCAAATTGGGTAATAAAGATAATAATTTCCAGAATTTTAAATCAGAAATAAAGATGAAAAAAGGAGAATAAAGAAATTTTGGGTAATATTGATGATTATTTTTATTACATTTTCTTTATTATCATTTTTATAATTATTATTATTTTATTTTAATTATTATTTTTATTTCTATTTTTATCGTTATTTTAAATTTTTATTTTTTTATTTTATTATTATTATTTTTTTTAAA
>NW_023661439.1:115720-158220 GCF_015228065.2 Penaeus monodon
ATAAATAATATATAATAATAATAATAAAATAATAATAATATATATAATAATAATATATAATATATAATAATAATAATAAATAATATAATAATATAATAATAATAATAATAATGATAATATGATAATAGTAATATTTAACATCAAATGTTTTATCCAAATTCTCTTTATTCTCACTTTTTATCATCATTATTGTCATGATTAATAGAATTCTGGTAATTATTATCATTATTACCCTAATAATTGCAGAATCATCAAATGAATGGAAAAACGTCCATTTTGGAGTCTACTCTCAAAGGCTATATTTCGCTAGATTTTGCCGCTTTTTCGACTTTTGGATTTTTTTTCTTTACCTTTTTTTTATTATATATGGACACAATTCCTGTTATTATCATCATTATTATCATGATTATCATCATTATTATCGTTTATTTATCATCATTATCATCATTATCATCATTATCATCATCATTATCATCTTATTGCAATTATTATCATCATTATTGCAATTATTATCTTATTATTGCAATTATTGCAGTTAAATATTAATTTTACATCTTTTAATAACAACTACAATAATATAAGTAATAACAATAATAATAACAATAATAACGTTTTTATAATCATTATTTTATCATTATTTCATTATATCGTTTTAAATGTAATTATTACTGTTATAATAATTATTTTTACAATTATACTACCAGTAAAAATAATAATAAGATAATAATAACATAATAATATTAATAAAAAATATTATAACAATTAGTATTATTATAATTATCTTATTATTATTATTATTGTTATTATTACAGTTATAATATATTTTTTTTGGGAATATACTAATAATTAAAGTATATAATAATAATAATAATAATATATATATATATATAATATAATAATATATAATAATAATAATAATAATATAATATAATGATAATAATGATAATATAGATAATAATATAATAATCATCAAATGTTTCCAAATTCTCTTTATTCTCACTTTTATCATCATTATTGTCATGATTAATAGAATTCTGGTAATTATTATCATTATTCCCCCTAGATAATTGCAGATCATCAATTAATGGAAAAAACTTCATTTTGAGTCCTACTCTCAAAAGCTATATTTCGCTAGATTTGGGGGCCGCTTTTTCCCTTTTGGGATTTTTTTTCTTTACCTTTTTTTATATATATGGACACAATTCCTGTTATTATCATCTTATTCTCATGATTATCATCATTATTATCGTTATCATATCATTATCATCATTATCATCATTTAATCATCATCATTATCATCATTATCTGCAATTATTATCATCATTATTGCAATTTATTATTCATTATTATTGCAATTATTGCAGTTACAATATATAATTTTACATCTAGACTAATAACACTACAATAAATATAATTATAACCATATAAGTAACAAGTAATACCGTTTTTTATATCATTATTTCTTCATTATTTCATTAATAATCGTTATTACTGTAATTATTACTGTTATACTATTATTTTTATTACAATTATCCTACGCAGTAAAGTGCGTGATATGGATGGGAGCTGAATGAGGTCAATAATATATGTAACAATATCATAACAGTTAGTATTATTATAATTTGCTTTTATTATTAATTATTGTTATTATTACAGTTTAATATATTTTTTGCAATATAACTAATTTAAAGTAATAATATAATAATAATACTATAGACTAATAATATAATAATAATAATAATATAATAATAATTAATCTTATCAATAATAATAATAATGCTAATAATGATAATAATAACGATATAGTACTAATATTAATATCAATTATCAATGTTCTCCAATTCTCTTATTCTCACTTTTATCATCATTATTGTCATGATTAATAGAATTCTGTAATTATTATTCATTATACCCTAATATTGCCAGAATCATCAAAGTGAATGGAAAAACGGTCAATTGTGAAGTCTACTCCAAAAGGCTAAGTATTTCGCTAAATTTTGCCGCGTTTTCGACTTTTGGATTTTTTTTTTCTTTACCTTTTTTTTATTATATATGACACATTCCTTGTATTATCATCATTATTATCATATTATCATCATTATTACGTTATCATCATGCAGTATCTCATATCATCATTATCATCATTATCACCTCATAGCATCATTATTGCAATTATTATCATCATTATTGCAATTATTTCATTATATTACAATTATTGCAGTTTACAATATTGTTTTTAACATCTATACTATACAACTACAATAATATAGTATAACAATAATATAAAAATAATACGTTTTTTATAATCTTATTTATATCATTATTTCAATTAATATCGGTTATTACTGTAATTATTACTTTATAATAATTATTTTTTACCAATTATACTACATTAAAAAATAACTAATAATGATAATCATATCATAATAATATTAATAACATATCATAACAGTTAGTATTATTATAATTATGCTTATTTTATTATTATTGTTATTATTTACAGTTTATAATATATTTTTTTGGGGGGGCAATAATACTACTAATTAATATAATATAATATAATAAGAATAATATAATATAATAATAATAATACTCATAATATAATAATAATAAATAATAATAATATAATGATATAATAATGATAATAATAACGATAATAGTACTAATATTAATAATCATCAAATGTTCTCCAAATTTCCTCTTTAGTTCTCACTTTTATCATCATTATTGTCATGATTAATAGAATTCTGGAATTATTATCATTATTACCCTATTGCAGAATCATCAAATGAATGGAAAAAAACGTCTTTTGAAGTCTTCTCAAAAGGCTATATTTCGCTAATTTGGCCTGCTTGTTTTCGACTTTTGGGATTTTTTTTCTTTTACCTTTTTTTTATATAGATATGGACACGAATTCCTGTTATATCATCGTTAATATCATGATTATCATCATTATTATCGTTTTATCATCATCATTATCATCATTATCATCATTATCATCATCATATCATCATTTTGCAATTATTTCATCATTTTGCAATTATTTCATTATTATTGAAATTATTGGCAGTTACAATATATAAATTTTACATCTATACTAATACACTACAATAATATAGTAATAACAATAATACTAACAATAATACTTTTTCTAATCTTTTTTTCTTATTTCATTCATATCGTGATACTGTAATTATTACTGTTATAATAATTATTTTTCCAATTATACTACAGTAAAATAATAATAATGATAATAATATCCATATAATATTAATAAAATATAATAACTTTTAGTATTTATACTTGATGCTTATTTATTATTCTATTGTTATTATTACTTATAATATATTTTTTTGGCAATAATACTACTATTAAAATAATAATCATATATAATAATATATAATTAGTAATAATATAATATAATAAAATATAATATAATAATAATATAAGAATAATATGATAATAATGATAATAATAACGATAATGTACTAATATTAATAATCATCAAATGTGTCTCCAAATTCTCTTATTCCCCCCTCACTTTTATCATCATTATTGGTCATGATTAATAGAATTCTGGTAATTATTATCATTATTACCCAATACTTGCCAGAATCATCAAATGAATGGAAAAACGTCATTTTGAAGTCTACTCTCAAAGGCTATATTTCGCTAGATTTGCCGCTTTTTTTTTCGACTTTTGGGATTTTTTTTCTTTTACCTTTTTTTATTATATATGGACACCCTTCCTGTTTATTATCATCATTATTATCATGATTATCATCATTATTATCGTTATCATCATCATTATCATCGATTATCATCCATATCATCATCATTATCAGTCATTATTGCAATTATTATCATCATTATTCAAATTATTATCATTATTATTGCAATTATTTGCAGTTACAATAATATAATTTTACATCTATACTAATAACAACTACAATATAATAGTAATAACAATAATATAACATAATAACGTTTTTATAATCATTATTTATATCATTATTTCATTAATATCTTATTACTGTAATTATTACTGGTTATAATAATTATTTTTACAATGATACTACCAGTAAAAATAATAATAATGATAATAATTCAATACTATATTAATAACATTCATAACAGTTTATTATTATTATATTATTGATTGTATTATTATTATTATTTTATTATTACATTATAATATTTATTTTGCAATAATACTAAAATTAGTAATAATAATAATAATAATATAATAATATAATAATATAATAATAATTAATACTAATAATATAATATACTAATAATATAATTAATATAATAATGGGATACTATGACGGTAATGTACTAATATTAATAATCATCAAATGTTCTCCAAGATTCTCTTTATTCTCACTTTTATCATCCTTATTGTCAGAATTAATCAGAAATTCTGTAATTAATTATCTTAGTTACCCTAATAATTGCCAAATCATCAAATGATGGAAAAAAACGTCATTTGGAGTCTAACTCTCAAAAGGCTAATATTTCGCTAGATTTTGGCCGCTTTTTCGACTTTTGGGGATTTTTTTTCTTTACCTTTTTTTTATTATATATGTGCACCATTCCTGTTATTATCATCTTATTATCATGATTATCATCATTATTATCGGGTTATCATCATCATTTATCATCATTATCATCATACTCATCATTATACATCATTATTGCAATTATTAATCATCATTATTGCAATTATCATCATATTATTGCAATATGGTGCAGTATCAATATATAATTTTACATCTATACTAATAACAACTACAATAATATAGTATAACAATAATACTAACAATAATTAAACGGTTTATAATCATTATTTATATCATTATTTCAATTAATATCGGAGGGTTATTACTGTAATTATTTACTGGTATAATAATTATTTTTGCAATTATACTACATAAAAATAATATAATGATAATCATATCTAATAATATTAATACAATATCATAACAGTTAGTATTTAATTATAATTAGGCTTATGTAGTATTATTATTGTTATTATTACAGTTATAATTAGTTTTTTGCATAATATTACTATAATTAAAGTAATAATAATAATAATAATAATAATAATAATAATAATAATAATAATAATAAATAATAATAATAATAATGATAATAATGATAATAATAACGATAATAGTACTAATATTAATAATCATCAAATGTTTTTCTCCAAATTCTCTTATTCTCACTTTTATCATCATTATTGTCATGATTATAGAATTCTGTATTAATTTCATTATTACCCTATAATTTTGCCAAATCATCAACTGAATGGAAAAAACGTCATTTGAGAGTCTACTCTCAAAAGGCTATCATTTCGCTAGATTTTGCCGCTTTTTCGACTTTTGGGATTTTTTTTCTTTGTTACCTGTTTTTTATTATATATGGACCAATCCTGTTATTAATCATCATTAATTATCATGATTATCATCATTCTATCGTTATCATCAATCATTTCTCATTATCATCATTATCATCATCATATTATCATCATTATTGCAATTATTATCATCATTTTGCAATTATTGCAGTTACATATATAATTTTACATCTAGACTAATACCAACTACAATATAATAGTAATAACAATAATAATACATAATAACGTTTTTATAATCTTTTTTATATCATTATTTCAATTAATAATCGTTAATTACTGTAATTTACTGTTATAATAATTATTTTTACACGAATATACTACCAGTACCAGAATAATAATGATAATACTATCAATATACTATTAATAACATACATACAGTTATTATTAATTATAATTATGCTTATTATTATTATGATTTTATTATTACAGTTTTATAATATATTTTTTGGCAGTAATCTAATAATTAAGTAATAATAATAAAATAATAATAATAATAATATAACAATAATTAATATAATAATAATACTAATAAGCTAATAATAATAATAAAATAATGATAATATGATAATAATAAAGATATAGTACTAAATATTAAATAATCATCAATGTTTTCTCCAATTCTCTTTATTCTCACTTTTATCATCATTATTTGTCATGATTAATAGAATTGCTGGTATTATTATCATATTACCCTATAATGTGCCAATCATCAAAGATGGGAGAAAAACGTCATTTTGAAGTCTACTCTCAAAAGGCTATATTTCGGCTAGATTTTGCCGCTTTTGTCGACTTTTGGGATTTTTTGTCTTTTAACCTTTTTTTTATTATATATGGACACAATTCTGTTATTATCATCATTATTATCATGATTTCATCATTATTATCGTATCATCATCTTATCATCATTAATCTCATATCACATCATAACCCCCATCATCATTATGCAATTATTTCATCATTATGCAATTTATTATCAGTATTATTGCAATTATTGCAGTTACAATATATAGCTTTTACATCGATACTAATAACAACTACAATATACTAGTAATAACATAATAAATAACAAATAATCGTTTTTATAATCATTTATTTATATCATTATTTCATTAATATCGTTATTACTGTAATTATTACTGTTATAATAGTATTTTTTGACATAATGACTACCTAAACATATAATAATGATAATACTATAAATAATATTATAACAAATATCATAACAGTTAGGTATTATTATAATTATGCTTATATTATTATTATTGTTATTATTACAGTCTATAATATATTTTTTGGCACTACTACTAATAATTAAAGTAAGATATAAGAATAATGAATAATAATAATAATAATAATAATAATAATAATAATATATATAATATAATAAAATAATATATAATATGATAATAAATGATAATATAAGCGATAATAGTACTAATATTAATTAAGCATCAATGTTCTTCCCAATTCTCTTATTCTCATTTATCATCATTATTGTCATGATTAATCGAATCTGTTAATTATTATCATATTACCCTAATAATTGCAGAATCTCATCAAATGAAGGAAAACGTCATTTTGAAGTCTAACTCTCAAAGGCTATATTTCCTAGATTTTGGCCGCTTTTTTTCGACTTTTGGGATTTTTTTTCTTTTACTTTTTTTACTTATATAGGACACATTCTGTTCTTATCATCATTATTATCATGATTATCAGCATCATTATTTCGTTATCATCATCATTATCATCATTATCATCATTATCATCATCATTATCATCATTATTGCAATTATTATCATCATATTGCAATTATTATCATTATTATTGCAATTAATTGCAGTTCAATATATAATTTTACGTCTATACTACTAACGCACTACAATAATATAGTACTAAAACAATAATAATACCAATAATAACGTTTTTTAATAATCATTATTTATATCATTATTTCAATAATTCGTTATTTACTTAATTATTACTGTTATGTACTAATTATTTTTTTACAATTTACTACCAGTAAAAATAATATATGATAATAAATCAATAATAATATTAATACAATATCATACAGTTAGTATTATTATAATTATGCTTATTTATTATTATTCATGTTATATACAGTTATAATATATTTTTTGGCAATAATCTATAATTAAAGTATAATAATAATAATAATAATAATATAATAATATAATAATAATAATAATAATGATAATAATGATAATATAACATATATAATAATATTAATAATCATTATAAGTTATCCAAATTCTCTATTCTCACTTTTATCATATTTTTGTCATCATTAATAGAATTCTGGTAATTAAATTTATCATTATTCCTAATAATTCCCAAATCATCATGAATGAAAATAATTTAAGTCTTTTAAGCTATATGCTAGATTTTGCCTTTTACCGACTTTTTGGGACTTTTATTTTTTTTACCTTTTTTTTTATATATGGGCACAATTCCTGTTATTATCATCATTATTATCATGATTATCATCATTATTATCGTTATCATCATCATTATCATCATTATCATCATTATCATCATCATTATCATCATTATTGCAATTATTATCATCATTATTGCAATTATTATCATTATTATGTGCAATTATTGCAGTTACAATATATAATTTTACATCTATACTAAATACAACTACAATAATAATAGTAATAACAATAATAATAACAATAATACGTTTTTTATAATCATTATTTTATCATTATTTCAATTAATATCGTTATTACTGAATTATTACTGTTATAATATTTTTTTTACAATTATACTACCAGTAAAATAATAATAATATAATAATATCATATTTAATAACAATATAATAGCATTTAGTATTATTATAATTATTTTATTATTATTATTATTTGTTATTTTCATAATTACTATTTTTTTGGAATAATACTAATAATAATAATAATAATAATAATATAATTAATCATATAATAATAATAATATAATATAATAATAATAATAATAATATAAAATAATTAATATAATAATTAATAACGATAATTTACTAATTTAATAATCATCAATTTTTACCAAATTCTCTTATTCTCACTTTTATCATCATTATTGTCACTAATTAATAGAATTCTGAATTATTATCATTATACCCATAATTGCCAGAATCTCAAAATGAAAACGTCATTTTGAACTTACTCTCGAAGGTATATTTTCTTTACTAGATTTTACTTTTTCGACATTTTTTTTTTTTCTTTATAACTTTTTTTATATTATATGTATATAATATCATCTCATAAAAATTTTATCACTCATGTTTATTATCATCATTATTATCATATTATCATCATTTTTATCGTTATCATCATCATTATCATCATATCATCATTATAATCATCATTATCACATTATTGCAATTATTTCATCATTATTGCAATTATTATCATTATTATAGCAATTATTGCAGTTACAATTATTTTTTTCATCTATACTAATAACAACTACAATAATAATGTATGAACAATATAATACAAGAATACGTTTTTATAATCATATTATGATCATTATTTCAATTTAATATCGTTTTACTGTAATTATTACTGTCTACTAATTATTTTACAATTATACTACCATAAAAATTAATAATAATGGATAAAATTATCAATATAATATTATAACATATCATAACATTATTATTATTATAATTATGCTTCTTATCATTATTATTGTTATATTACAGTATAATATCATTTTTGGCAATATACTATAATTAAAGTATAATAATAATAATAATTAATAGGATAATAATAATAATACTAATAATATAATATATAGATAATAATAATTAATAATAATAATGATAATTAATGATAATATACGATAATAGTACTAATATTAATAATCTCAAATGTTCTCCAAAGTCTCTTTATTCTCATTTTATCATCATTTGTCATGATTATAGAATTCCTTTTAATTTTATCATTATTACCCTAATAATTGGGCAGAATCAGCAAGATGGAAAAAACGTCATTTTGAAGTCTACTCTCAACAAGGCTATATTTCGCTAGATTTGCGCTTTTTTCGACTTTTGGATTTTTTTTCTTTACCTTTTTTTTACTTATATATGACACAATTCCTTTTATTATCATCATTATTATCTATGATTCATCATTATTATCGTTATCATCATCATTATCAGCATCATTATCCATCATATCATCATCATTATCATCATTATTGCAATTATTATCAGCATTATTGCATTATTAGCATTATTAATTGCAATTATTGCAGTTACACTATATAATTTTACATCATACTAATAACACTACAATATCATAGTAATAACAATAATATAACAATAATAACGTTTTATAATCATTATTTATAGCATTCTTTCATTAATATCGGTTATTTACTGTATTATTACTGTTTATAATACTTATTTTTACATTATACTACCAGTAAAATAATAATAATGATAATAATATCATAATAATATTAATAACCAATCTCATAACAGTTAGTATTTTATAATTATGCTTAGTATATTATTATTGTTATTATTACAGTTATATAATATTTTTTGGCATCATCTAAAATTAAAGTAATAATAATAATAATATAATAATAATAATAATAATAATAATATACTTAATATATAATATAATAATCAAATAATAATATAATAATAATGATAATTCATGATAATAATAAGATAATAGTAATAAGATTAATAACATCAATGTTCTCCAATTCTCTTTATTTCTCCACTTTTATCATCATTAATTGGTAATGATTAATAGAATTCTGTCTTATTATCATTATTACCCGAATAATTGCCAGAATCATCAAAATGAATGGAAAAAACGTCTTTGAGTCTACTCTCAAAAGGCTATATTCGCTAGATTTTTGCCCTTTTCGACTTTTGGATTTTTTTTCTTGTACCTTTTTTTATTATATATGGCACAATCCTGTTATTATCATCATTATTATCATGATTATCATCATTATTATCGTTATCATCATCATTATCAGCATTATCATCATTATCATCATATTATCATCCATTTTGCAATCTTATTATCACAATTGTTTCAATTATTGCATTATTATTGCAAATTATTGCAAGTTTACATATATAATTTTACATCTATACTAATACACTACAATAATAATACGGTAACAATAATATACATAGTAACGTTTTTATAATTCAATTATTTATATCATTATTTCCATTATATCCGTTATTACTGTAATATTACTGTTTTATAATATATTTTTACAATTATACTACCAGTAAAATAATAATAATGATAATAATATCAAATAATATGAATAACAATATCAGAACAGTTTAGTAGTATTATAATTATGCTTATTATTATTCTTTTGTTATTATTACAGTTATAATATAGTTTTTGGCAATATACTAATAATTAAAGTAATAATAATATATATAATAATAATCATATCGATAATAATAATACTAATAATAATAATCTAATATAATACTAATAATGAGAATAATTGATATAGACGATAATAGTACTAATTTAATATCAGCAAATGTTCTCCAAATCTCTTATTCTCACTTTTATCATCTTATTGTCCATGGATTAATAGAATTGCTGGTAAGTATTATATTATTACCCTAATAATTGCCAGAATCATCAATGAATGGAAAAACGTCCCTTTTGAAGTCGAAAACTCTAAAGCTATATTTTCGCTAGATTTTGGCCGCTTTTTCGACTTTTGGATTTTTTGCTTTACCTTTTTTTTTATTATATATTGGACACAATTCCTGTTATTCATCTTTATGATCATGATTATCATCAGTATTATCGTTATCATCATCATTATCATCATTATCATCATTATCATCTCAATTTCTCATTATTGCAATTATTATCTCATTCTTGTCAATTATTATCATTATTATTGCATTATTGCGTTACAATATATATTTTACATCTATACTAATAACAACTCGAATAATAAGGTAATAACTAATAATAAGACAATAATAACGGTTTTTAAACAATTATTTATATCATTAGTTCAATTAATATCGTTATTACTGTAATTATTACTGTTATAATAATTATTTTACAATTATACTACCAGTAACATAATATAATGATAATTATATCAATAATAACTAATACAATATCATGACATTTTAGATTATTATAATTATTCTTATTATTATTATTATTGTTTTTTACAGTTTATAATATATTTTGTTGGCAATAATACAAATTAATTAAAGTAATAAATAAGAATAATAAAAATAATAATCCTAATAATAATAATAATAATAATAATAATAATAGATAATATAATATACTATATAATGTAATAATGATAATAATGAACGATTATAGTGATAATATTATAATCCTCAAATTTCTCCAAATTCCTTATCTGCGATTTTATCATCATTATTGTCAGATTAATAGATTCTGGTATTATTAAATCATTATTACCCTAATAATTGGCCAGATATCATCAAATGAATGGAAAAAACGTCATTTTGAAGTCTACTCTCCAAAAGGCTATATTTTCGCTAGATTTTTGCCGCTTTTTCGACTTTTTGATTTTTTTTCGCTTTACCTTTTTTTATTATATATGGACACAATTCCTGTTTTAGCATTCATTATTATCATGATTATCAGCATTATTATCGTGATCACATCATTATCATCTTATCTCATTATCATCATCTTATCATCATATTTGCAATTATTCTCATCATTAATTTGCCATTATTATCATTCTTATTGCAATATTCGTTACGAATATATACTTGTTACATCTATACTTACAACTACAAGTCATAGAGTAATAACCATATAATAACATAATACGTTTATATCATTATTTATATCATTTTTCAATTAATATCGTTATTACTGTAATTATTACTGTTAGAATAAGTTATTTTTACAATTAGAGCTACCAGTAAATAATAATAATCATGAGAATCATATCAATAATAAGATTAATAACATGCCATAACAGTTAGTATTATATTATAATTATGCTTATTCTTAGTATTATTGTTTTATGACAGGTTATAATATATTTTTTGGCATAAATTACTAATAATTCAGTAATAATAATACTAGATAATAATAATATAATAATAAAATATAAATAATAATATAATAATATATCGAGTCATGATGATAGAAGGTAATAATAACGATAGTACTATATTATAATCATCAATGTTCCTCCAAATTCTCTTATTCTCACTTTTATCATCATTATGTCATGAATAGAATTCTGGTAAATTATTACATTATTACCCTAATCAGTGCCAGAATCATCAAAAGAATGGAAAACGTCATTTTGAGTCTACTCCAAAAGGCTAATATTTTCGCTAGATTTTGCCGCTTTTTCGACTTTTGGATTTTTTTTGAGGGTGAACATTTTTTTATATATATGGACACAATTCTGTTATTATCATCATTATTTCATGATTTATCCCTCATTATTATCGTTATCATCATCATTTATCATCATTATCATCATTATCATCATCCATTATCATCATTATTTGCCATTATTATCCCTCATTATTGCAATATTACTCATTATTATTGCAATTAATGCATTTACATATATATTTTACATCTTATACTAATAACAACTACATAATAAGAGTAATAACATATATACAATAATTACCGTTTTTATAATCATTATTTATTTCATTATTTCATTAATAATCGTTATTACTGTAATTATTACTGTTATATATTATTTACAATTATACTACGTAACATAATAATAATGATAATATATCAATAGATAAATATTAATAACAATATCATAACATTTAGTATTATTTATAATTATGCTTATTATTATTATTATGTTATTTTAACGTTATAATATATGTTTTTGGCAATAATACTAATAATTAAAGTCATAATAATAATACTTTAATAATAATATAATATATAATAATAATATAAGAATAATAAGAATAATTAATAATAATAATGATCATAATAACGATAATAGTACTAATATTTATAATCATAAAATTTTCCCAAATTCCTCTTTATTCTCACTTTTATCATCATTATTGTCATGGATTATAAATTCTGGTAATTATTATCATTATTACCCTAATAATTTGCCATAATCATCGAAATGATGGAAAAACCGTCATTTTGAATTCTACTCTCAAAAGGCTATATTTAGCTAGATTTTGCCGCTTATTTCGAATTTTGGGATTTTTTTTTCTTTACCTTTTTTTTATTATATATGGACACAATTCCCTGTTTATTATCATCATTTATACATCTGATTATCATCATTATTATCGTATCACCATCATCATTATCATCATTATCATCATTATCATCATCATTAGCATCATTATTGCATTATTTATCAGCCATTATTGCCAATTATTTATCATTATTATTGCAATTATTGCAGTTACAATATATAATTTTACATCTATACTAATTAACAACTACAATATCATAGTAATAACATAATACTAACAATAATAACGTTTTTATAATCATTATTTATATCATTTTTCAATTTAATATCGTTTATTACTGTAATTATTACTGTTATAATATATTTTTAGCAATTCTACTACCAGTAAAATAATAATAATGATAATAGTTCAATAATAATATTAATAACATATCATAATCAGTTGGTATTATTAATAATTATGCTTATTATTATTATTATTGTTTATTATTACAGTTATAATCTATTTTTTGGCAATAAATACTAATATTAAAGTAATAATATAATAATAATACTAATAATAATAATAGTAATAATAATAATAATCATAATAATAATAATCATAATATAATCATGATAATAATTATAATAATAACGATAATAGTACTAATATTAATAATCATCAATTTTTCTCCAAATCTCTTTAGGTCTCCACTTTTTCATCATTATTGTCATGATTAATAGACTTCTGTAATTATTCTCATTATTACCCTACTAATTGCCGAGAATCATCAAATGATGGAAAAAACGTCATTTTGGGAAGTCTACTCTCAAAAGGCTATATTTCGCTAGATTTTGCCGCTTTTTCGACTTTTGGATTTTTTTTTCTTTTACCTTTTTTATATATATGGAACAATTCCTGTTATTATCATCATTATTAGCATGATTATCATCATTATTAGCGTTATCATCATCATTATCATCATTATCATCATTATCATCAGCATTATCATCATTATTGCAATTATTATCATCATTATTGCAATTATTATCTTATTATTGCAATTATTGCAGTTACCGTATATAATTTTACATCTATAAACCTAAGAACAACTACAATAAGAATAGTAACAATATTAATAACAATAATAACGTTTTATATCATGATTTTATCATTATTTCAATTACTATCCGTATTACTGTAATTATTTACTGTTATAATAATTATTTTTACATTTTACTACCGTAACAAGAATATAATGATAATATATCATAATAATATTAATAACATATCATAACAGTTAGTATTAATTATAATTATGCTTAGGATTATATTATTGTATTATTACAGTTATAATATAATTTTTTGCAATAATACTAATACTTAAAGTAATAAGAATAAGAATAATAATAATAATAATATAATAATAGTAATATAAATAATATAATAGAATAATATAATAATAATAAGAATAATGATAATAATGATGATCATAACGATAATAGTAATAAGTCTTATCATCTCAAATGTTCTCCAGAATCTCTTTTTCTCACTTTTTAGCATCATTATTGTCATGATTATAGAATTTCCGGGTAGTTATTTATCTTATTACCACTCATTGCCAGAATACATCAAATGAATGGAAAAACGTCATTTTGAGTCTACTCTCAAAAAGCTATATTTCGCTAGATTTTGCCGCTTTTTCGATTTTGAATTTTTTTTTTTTACCTTTGTTTTATTATATATGGACACAATTCCTGTTATTATCATCATTATTTCCCAGATTCTCATCATTTATTTATCGTTATCATCATCATTATCATCATTATCATCATTATCATGCATCATATCATCATTATTGCAATTATTATCATCATTATTGCAATTATTTCATTATTATTGCAATTATTGCAGTTAACAATATATAATTTTACATCTATACGAATACAACTACATAATATATTATAACAATAATAATAACCAAGAATAACGTTTTATAATCATTATTTATATCATTATTTAACAAATAATATCGTTTATTACTGTAATTATACTGTTAGAATAATTATGTGTACAATTATACTACCAATAAAAATAGATAATGAATAATATATCATATAATATTAATAAACAATATCATAACAGTTTAGTATTATTATAATTATCTTATTATTATGTATTATTGTTATTATTACAGTTATAATATATTTTTTGGCAATAATACTAATATTAAGTCATAATACTAATAATAATAATAAATAATAATAATACTAAAATATAATATAATAATAATAATAATAATAATAATAATAATATATATAATGATAATCATGATAATAATAACGATAATCGTACTATATTTAATATCATCAAATGTTCTCCAATTCTCCTTTATTCTCATTTTATCATCTTATTGTCATGATTTAATAGAATTCTGTATTATTATCAATTATTACCTAATAATTGCAGAACGGTCAAATAATGGAAAAACGTCATTTTGTAAGTCTATTACTCTCAAAGGGCTATAATTTCGCTAGATTTTTGCCGCTTTTTTCGACTTTGGGATTTTTTTTTCTTTTACGCTTTTTTTTTATTATATATGACACAATTCCGGTTTTATCACAGTTATTATTCATGATTATCATCATTCTTATCGTTTATCATCATCATTATCATCATTATCATCATTATCCTCATCATTATCACATTATTGCAATTATTATCATCATTTTGCATTATTATCATTATCATGCAATATGCAGTTACAATATAAATTTTACTCTATCCAATAACACTACATAATAATAGTAATAACAATATGAATTAACAATAATACGTTTTTTGATAAAGCATTTAGTTATATCATTATTCAATTAATATCGTAATTACTGTAATTATTACTGTTCTAATATTATTTTTACCATTATACTACCCAAGTGAAATAATAATAATGATAATAAATGAATCAATAATAATATTAATAACAATAACATAACAGTTTTAGTATTATTAAATTATTCTTATTATTATTTATTATTGTTATTATTCAGTTATATATATTTTTGGCATAATACTATAATAAAGTACTAATAATATAATATAATATACTATAATACTAATAATATAATAATAATACTAATAACATAATAATACTCATAATAATAGTAATAATAATAATAATAATAGTAACGAAATATTACTAATATTAATAATCGCAATGTTCTCAAATTCTCTTTATTCTCACTTTATCATCATTATTGTCTGATTAATAGAATTCTTGTAATTATTATCATTATTACCTAATAATTGCCAGAATCATCAAATGAATGAGAAAAACGTCATTTTGACGTCTACTCTCAAAAGGCTATATTTCGCTAGGATTTTTGCCGCTTTTTCGACTTTTGGGCTTTTTTTTCTTTTACGTTTTTTATATATATGGCACAATTCCTTTATTATCATCATTATTATCATGATTATCATCCTTTATTATCGTTATCATCATCATTATCTCATTATCTCATTATGCATCCATCATTATCATCATTATTGCAATTATTATCATCATTAATTGCAATTATTATCATTATTATTGCAATTATTGCAGTTACAATATATAATTTTACTCTCTACATAATAACAACTACAATAATAATAGTATAACAATAATAATCACAATAATAACGTTTTATAATCATTATTTTATATCATTAGTTCAATTAATATCGTTTTACTGTAATTAATTACTGTTATAATAAGTATTTTACAATTATAACTACCAGTAAAAATAATATATGATAATTAATATCATAATAATATAATACAATATCATAACTTAGTATTATTTATAATTATGCTTATTATTATTTTATTGTTTATTACTTACAGTTATAATATATTTTTGGCAATAATACTAATAATTCAGTAATAATAATAATAATAATAATAATATAATAATAATAATAATATAAATATGATAATAATAATAATAATATAATAATAATAATGATACTATTAATAATAATAACAATAATAGTAAGAATTTATAATCTCAAATGTTCTCCAAATTCTCTTTATTCTCACTTTTACATCATTATTGTCATGGATTAATAGAATTCTGGTAATTAATTATCATTATTACCCTAATAATTGCCGGAATCATCAAATGAATGGAAAAAACGTCATTTCTGAATCTACTCTCAAAAGGCTATTTTCGCTAGATTTGCCGCTTTTCGACTTTTGGGATTTTTTCTTTTACCTTTTTTTTATTATATATGGACACAATCTGTTAGTATCATCATTTTATATGATTTATCAATCTTATTATATCGTTATCATCATCATATCATCATTTATCATAGTATCATCATCATTATCATCAGTATTTGCAATTATTATCATCATTATTGCAAATGATTATCATTATTATTGCAATTATGCAGTTACAATATATAATTTTAAATCTATACTAATACAACTACAATATACATAGTTACGCAGACTAATAACATAATAACGTTTTTATAATCATTATTTATTCATTATTTCATTAATATCGTTATACTGTAGATTATTACTGTTATATAAATTTTTTTTTTACAATTATCCCTACCATAAAAATATAATAATGAATAATAATATCATAATAATATTAATAACAATATCATAACGTTATTAATTATTATAATTATGCTTATTATTATTATTTATGTTATTATACAGTCATAATATATTTTTTGGCAATAATTACTAATAATTAAAGTAATAATATATAATAATAATACTAATAATAATAAATAATTACTAAATAAGAAAATAATATAATAAATAATAATAATATAATAATAATAATAAATAATAATGATAATAATGATATAATAACGATAATAGTAATAATGTAATAATCATCAAAAAATGTGTCTCAAATTCCTTTATTCTCACTTTTATCATCATTATGTCATATTAATAGAATTCTGGTAATTATATCATATACCCAATAATTGCCAAATCATCAATGCATGTAAAAAACGTCATTTTGAAGTCTACTCTCAAAAGGCTATTTTCGCTAGATTTGCGCTTTTTCGACTTGTGATTTTTTTTCTTTTTACCTTTTTTTATTATATATTGACACATTCCTGTTATTATCATCATTATTATCATGATTATCATCATTATTATCGTTTTCATCATCAGTAATCGTCATTATCATCATTATCATCATCATTATCATCATTATTGCAATTATTATCATCATTATATGCAATTATTATCATTATATTGCAATTATTGCAGTTACAATATATAATTTAACATCTATACTAATAACAACTACAGATAGAATAGTAATTAACAAATACTAACATAAGAACGTTTTTTTATATCTTATTTATATCATTATTTCAATTAATTCGTTATTACTGTAATTATTACTGTTATAATAATTATTTTTTACAATCATACTACCAGTAAAAATAATAATAATGATGAATACTATCAAATATATAGTACAATATCATAACAGTTATTATTATTATAATTATGCTTATTATTATTATTATTGTTATTATTACAGTTATAATATATTTTTTGGCAATATACTAATAATTAAAGTAATAATAATAATAATATATAATATAATAATAAATAATATAATATATATAGATGAAAATAATAATAATAATCATAATGAGAATAATGATAATAATAACAATAATAGTAATAATCTTAATAATCATAAAATGTTTTCCAAATCTCTTATTCTCACTTTTATCATCATTATTGGTCAGATTAATAGAATTCTGTAATTTATTATCATTATTACCCTAATCATTGCCAGAACATCAAATGAATGGAAAAACGTCATTTTGAAGTCTACTCTGCAAAGCTGATATTTCGCTAGATTTTGCCGCTTTTCGACTTTTGGGATTTTTTTCTTTTACCTTTTTTTTATTATATGGGACACATTCCTGTTTATTATCATCATTATTAATCCTGATTATCTCATTATTATCGTATCATCATCATATATCATCATTAATCATCATTATCTCATCATTATCAAATCAATATACATTGCAATTATATCATCATTATTGGCAATTATTATCATTCTTATTGCAATTATGCAGTCACATATATAATTTTACTCTATACTAATAACAACTACATAATAATAGTAATAACATTAATAATAACAATAATCACGTTTTTATAATCTATTTATATCGATTATTTCAATTATATCGTTATTACGTAATTATTACTGTTATAATAATTATTTTTACAATTACTACTGACCGTAAAAATAATAATAATGTAATAATATCAATAATAATTATTCATACAATATCATAACAGTTATTATTATTATAATTATGCTTTATTATTATTATTATTGTAGTATTACAGATCTAATAATATTTTTTTGCCATAATACTAATAATTAAATTAATAATAATAATAATAAACTAATAGAATAATAATAATAATATAATATCATCTACTAATAAATAATAATATGATAATAATGATAATATAACGATAATAGTAGAATATTATAATCATCAAATGTTCTCCAAAGTATCTTTATTCTCACTTTTATCATCATTTTGTCATGATTAAATAGAATTCTGGTAATCTATTATCTTATTACCCTAATAATTTGCCAGAATCATCAAATGAATGGGAAAAACGTCATTTTTGAGTCCTACTCTCAAAAGGCTATATTTTTGCTCTAGATTTGCCGCTTTTCGACTTTTGGTTTTTTTTCTTTTACCTTTTTTTTTATTATTCTGGACACAATTCCTTGTTATTATCAGCATGGATTTCATGATTATCATCATTATTATCGTTTATCATCATCATTGATTCATCATATCATCATTATCATCATCATATCATCATTATTGCAATTATTGATCATCATTATTGCATTATTATCATTATTATTGCATTATTGCGTTTATACGATATATTAACTTTTACATCTCTACTAATAACAACTACAATATCATATTAATACCATAATATAACAATAATAACGTTTTTATAATCATTATTTAATCATTTATTTCAATAATATCGTTATTACTGTAATTATTACTGTTATAATAATTATTTTTACAATTATATACCAGTAAATAATATATATATAATTCAATAATTATTAATAACAATATCATAACAGTTAGTTATTATTATATTATGCTTATTATATATTATGTTATATTACAGTTATACTATATTTTTTGGCAATATACTAAATAATTAAAATAATAATAATAATAATACTAATAATAATAATAATAATTATGATAATATGATAATAATAACGATAATAGTATAATTTAATAATCACAATGTTCTCCAAAGTCTCTTTTATTCTACACTTTTATCATCATTATTGTCATGATTAATAGAATTCTGTAATTATTATCATTATTACCCTAAATTGCCATAATCATCAAATGAAGGAAAAAACGTCATTTTGAAGTCTACCTCAAAAAGGCTATATTTCGCTAGATTTTGCCGCTTTCGACTTTTGGGATTTTTTTCTTTTACCTTTTTTTATTATATATGGACACCTTCCTGTTATTATGAATCATTATTATCATGATTATCATCATTATTATCGTTATCATCATCATGATCATCATTATCATCATTATCATCATCATTATCATCATTATTGCAAGTATTATCATCATTATGCAATTATTATCATTATTATTGCCCATTATTGCAGTTACAATATATAATTTTACATCTATACTAATACAACTACAGAAAATAATAGTAATAACAATAATAATAACACTAATAACGTTTTTATAATCATTATTTATATCATTATTTCAATTAATATCGTTATTACTGTAAATTATTACTGTTATAATAATCATTTTACAATTATCTTACCATAAAATAATAATAATGATATATATCAATAATAATTTATTCATAACCAATACGGAACCGTTATATTATTATTTATAATTAAGCTTAATATTACTTTTATTATTGTTATTATTACAGTTATAATATATTTTTTTGGCAATAATACTAATAAGTTAATAATAATAATAATAATAATAAATTAGATAATAATAGTAATAATAATAATAATATAATATAATAATTAATGAATAAGAATAATAATCATAATAATGTAAGAATGATAATAATAACGATAAAGTACTAATATTAATAATCATCAAATTTTCTCCAATTCTCTTTATTTCACTTTTATCATCAATTATTGTCATGATTAATAGAATTCTGGTAATTATATCATTATTAACCCTAATACTTGCCAGAAGTCATCAATGAATGGAAAAAACCGTCATTTGAAGTCTAACTCTCAAAAGTCTAATTTCTGCTAGATTTTGCCGCTTTGGGAGCGTTTGGGATTTTTCTTTTACCTTTTTTATTATATATGGACACAATTCCTGTATTATCATCATTATTATCATGATTATCATCATTTTATCGTTACATCATCATTATCATCATTTCATCATTATCATCATCATTATCATCAATAGTGCAATTATTATCATCATTATTGCAATTATTATCTTATTATTTGCAATTAATTGCATTACAATATATAATTTTACATCTATACTAATACAACTACAATAATAATAGTAATAACAATAATAATAACAATAATACGTTTTTATAATCATTATTTAATATCATTATTTTCATTTAATATCGTTATTACTGTAATTATTACTGTCTAATAATTATTTTTTACAATTAAACTACCAGTAAGGAATATAATATGATAATAATAATCAATAATAATATTAATAACTAATATCATAACAGTTAGGATTATTAGAATTATGCTTATTATTATTATATATTGTTATTATTACAGTTATAATATATTTTTTGGCAATATACTAATAATGTAAAGTATAATATACTAATGAATAATACTAATATAAATAATAATAATAATAACTAATAATAATAATAATAATAATAATATAATATATAATGATGATAATATGCTAATAATAACGATACTAGTACATCATATTATAATCATCAATGTTCTCCAATCAAAAAAAAAAAAAAACAGCTCTCTTATTCTCACTTTTATCATCATTATTGTCATGATGAATAAATTGTCTGGAATTATTTCATTATGCCCTAATAATTGCCAGAATCCATCAAATGAATGGAAAAACGTCATTTTGAAGTCTACTCTCAAAGGCTGTATTTCGCTAGATTTTTGCCGTTTTTAGACTTTGGGATTTTTTTGCTTTGAACCTTTTTTGATTTATATATGGACACAATTCCTGTATTATCATCATGATTAATCATGATTATCATCATTATTATCGTATCATCATCATTATCATCATTATCATCATTATCATCATCATTATCATCATTCTTGCAATTATTATCTCATTTTGCAATTATATCATTATATGGCATTATTGCAGTTACAATATATAATTTACATCTAGTCTAATGTTCAACAAACTACAATAATACTAGTAAATACCAATAATATAACAATGAATAACCGTTTTTAAATCATTATTGATATCATTATTTTCATTATATCGTTATTACTGTATTAATTACTGTTCATAGTAATTATTTTTACATTAGCATTAAACGCATTAAAATAATATATGATATAATATCAATAATAATATTAATAACAATATCATAACAGTTATATTAATTATAATTATGCTTATTATTTTATTATGTTATTATTACAGTTATAATATATTTTTTGGTCACAAAAATTACTAATAATTACAGTAATCATACTAATAATAATAATAATCATAATAATATAATATAATAATAAAATAATAAGTAATAATACATAATAATAATATGATAATAAGATAATAATAACGATAATCGTACTATATTAATAATCATCAAATTTACTCCAATTCTCTTTATTCTCACTTTTATCATCATTATTTGTCATGTTAATAATTCTGGTAATTTATTACATTATTACCTTAATAATTGCAGAATCATCTAGATGAATGGAACAAACGTCATTTTGAGTCTACTCCCAAAAGGCTATATTTCGCTAGATTTTGCCGCTTTTCGACTTTTAAGATTTATTTTTTTTACCTTTTTTTTATTATATATGGACACAGTTCCTGTTTTTATCACATTATTATCATGATTATCATCATTATTATCTTATCATCATCATTATCATGATTATTATCATGATTATCATCATTATTGTAATTATTGTCATTATTGCATTTATCATTATTATTGCAATTATTGCAGTTATAATATATAATTTTACATCTATACTAATAACAACTACAATAATAATGTAATAACATAATATAACAATAATAACGTTTTTTTTAATCATTTTTTTATATCATTATTTCTAATTAATATCGTTATTACGGTAATTATTACTGTTATAATAATTATTTTTACAATTATACTACCATTTAAAAATAATAAAATGATAATAATAACAATAATAATATTAATAACAATATTATAACAATTAGTATTATTTAATTATAAATTATTATTATTATTATTGTTATTATTACAGTTATAAAATATTATTTGGCAATAATACTAAAAATAAAAGAAATAAATAATAATGATATAATATAATAATAAATAATAATAATAATAATAATAATAATAATAATAATAATAATAATAATAATAATAATGATAATAATGATAATAATAATCGATAATAGTAATAATATTTTTAATCATCAAATGTTATCCAAATTCTCTTTATTCTCACTTTATCATCATTATTGTCATGATTAATAAATTCTGGTAAACATTATCATTATTCCCTAATAATTTACAGAATCATCAAATGCATGGAAAAAAAGTCATTTTGGTGTCTTCTCTCAAAAGTCTATATTTCGCTAGATTTAGCCGCTTTTTCGGGTTTTGGGGAATTTTTTTCTTTACTTTTTTATTATATATGGACACAATTCTTTTTATTATCATCATTATTATCGTGATTTTCATCATTATTATCGTTATCATCATCATTATCATCATTATCATCATCATTATCATCATTATTGCAATCATTATCATCATTATTGCAATTATTATCATTATTATTGCAATTATTGCAGTTATAAAATACATTTTTACATCTATACTAATAACAACTACAAAAATAATAGTAATAACAATAATAAGAACAATAATAACGTTTTCATAATAATTATTTATATCATTATTTCAAATTTAAAATCGTTATTACTGCAATTATTACTGTTTTTAATAATTATTTTTACAATTATACTACCATAAAAAAAATGATATGATAATAATAACAATAATAATATTAATAACAATATTATAACAAAATTTGTATTATTTTAATTTACTTATTATTATTTTATTATTGTTATTAATACAGTTATAATTATTTTTTGGCAATAATACTAATAATTAAAGTAATAATAATAATAAAGATAATAATAAAACAAAAATAATAATAATAATAATAAAAATAATATGATAGTAATGATAATAATAATGATGATGTAATGATATTAATAATCATCAAATGTATCCAAATTCTTTTATTCTCACTTTTATCATCATTTTGTCCTGATTAATAGAATTCTGGTAATTATTATCATTATTACCCTAATAATTGCAAAAAATCATCAAATGAATGGAGAAAACATCATTTTGGAGTCTACTCTCAAAAGGCTATATTTCGCTTGATTTTGCCGCTTTTTCGACTTTTTTTGGGGTTTTTTTTTCTTTTCCTTTTTTTTTTATATATGGACACAATTCCTGTTATTATCATCATTATTATCATCATTATCATCATTATTATCGTTATCCTCATCATTATCATCATTATCATCTCATTATCATCATTATTTCAATTATTATCATCATTATTGCAATTATTATCCCTTATTATTGCAAATTTTTGCAGTTACTAATATATAATTTTACATCTATACTAAAAACAACTACAAAAATACTAATAATTAAAGTAATAATAATAATGATATAAAATAATAATAATAATAATAATAATAATAATATAATAATGAAATAATGATAATAATAATGTAATATTAATAATATTAATAATCATCAAATGTTATCCAAATTCTCTTTATTCTCACTTTTATCATCATTATTGTCATATTAATAGAATTCTGGTAATTATCATCATTATTACCCTAATATTTGCCAGAATCATCAAATGAAAGGAAAAAAAAACGTCATTTTGGAGTCTCTCTCAAAAGGCTAATTTTGCTAGATTTTGCCGCTTTTTTCGACTTGGGGGTTTTTTCTTTTACCTTTTTTTAATTATATATGGACACAATTCCTGTTATTATCATCATTATTATCAAGATTATCATCATTATTATCGTATCATCATCATTATCATCATCATTATCATAATTATTGCAATTATTATCATCATTATTGCAATTATTATATTATTATTGCAATTATTGCAGTTAAAAATATATAATTTTACATCTATACTAAAAAACTACAATAATAATAGTAAAAACATAATAATAACAAAAATAACGTTTTTATAATCATTATTTATATCATTATTTCAATTAAAATCGTCATTACTGTAAATTATTACTGTTTAATAAATTTTTTTTACAATTATACTACCAGTAAAAATAAAAATAATGATAATATTAATAATAAAAATTTAATAACAATATTATAACAATTAGTATTATTATAATTAACTTATTATTATCATTATTATTATTATTACGTTATAATATATTTTTTGGCAATAATCTATAATTTAAAATAATAATAATATTAAATAAAATAATAATAATAATAATAATAATATAATAATAATAATGATAATAATGATAATAATAATGATATAGTAAAAATAAATTTAAAAATCATCAAATGTTATCCAAATTCTCTTTATTCTCACTTTTATCATCATTATTGTCATGATTAATAGAATTCTGGGAATTATTATCATTATTACCCTAATATTGACAGAATCATCAAAAGAATGGAAAAACGTCATTTTGGGTCTTCTCTCAAAAGACTATATTTCGCTAGATTTTGCGGCTTTTTTTTACTTTTGGGGTTTTTTTTCTTTTACCTTTTTTTTTATTATATATGGACACAATTCTGTTATTATCATCATTATTATCATGATTATGTGATCATTATCGTTATCATCATCATTAACATCATCATCATTATCATCATTATTCCAATTATTATCATCATTATTGCAATATTATCATTTTTATTACAATTATTGCAGTTATAATATATAACTTTACATCTATACCAATAAAAACTACAATAATAATATTTAAAAGCAATAATAATATCAAATAAAGTTTTTATAACATTATTTATATCATTATTTCAATTAATATCGTTATTACTGTAATTATTACTGTTATAATAATTTTTTTACAATTATACTACCAGTAAAAATAATAAAAAATGATAATAAAAACAATAATAATATTAATACAATATTATAACAATTAGTATTAAATTTTATTATACTATTATTATTATTTTATTGTTCTTAATACAGTATATATTTTTTTGGCAATAATACTAAAATGAAAAATTTAAAAAATAATAATAATATAATAATAATAATAATAATAATAATAATAATAAATAATAATAATAAAAATAATGATGGAATGATTATAATAATGATAATAGTAATAATATTAATAATCATCAACAAATGTTATCCAAATTCTCTTTAATCTCACTTTTATCATCATTATTGTCATGATTAATAGAATTCTGGTAATTAATTATCATTATTACACTAATAATTGCAAGAATCATCAAAAGAATGGAAAAAACGTCATTTTGGAGTCTATTCTGAAAAGGCTATATTTCGCTAGATTTTGCCTTTTTTTCGACTTTTGGGATTTTTTTTTTTTTTACCTTTATTTTATTATATATGGACACAATTCTGTTATTATCATCATTATTATCATGATTATCATCATTATCATCGTTATCATCATCATTATCATCATTATCATCATCATTATTGCAATTATTATCATCTTATTGCAATTATTATCATTTTTATTGCAATTATTGCAGTTATAATATATAATTTTACATCTATACTAATAACAACTACAATAATAATAGTAATAACAATAAATAATAACAATAATAACGTTTCTATAATCATTATTTATATCATTATTTAAATTAATATCGGTATTACTGTAATTATTACTGTTATAATAATTATTTTTACATTTATACTACCAGTAAAAATAATAATAATGATAATATTAACAATATAATATTAAAACAATATTATAACAATTAGTTTATTATAATTATACTTATTATTATTATTATTGTTTTATTACAGTTGTAATATATTTTTTGGCAATAATACTAATAATTAAGTAATAATAATAAAAATAATAATAATAAAAATAATGATAATAATAATAAAAATAATAATAATAATAATAAAATAAGATAATAATGATAATAATAATGATAATAGTATAATATTAATAATCATCAAATGTTATCCCAAAATTTTCTTTATTCTCACTTTTTTCATCATTATTGTCATGATTAAAAGAATTCTGGTAATTATTATCATTACTACCCTAGTAAATTGCCAAATCAGCAAATTAATGGAAAAAACGTCATTTTGGAGTCTATTCTCAAAAAGGGATATTCGCTAAAATTTTTCCGCTGTTTCGACTTTTGGGGTTTTTTTTTCTTTTACCTTTTTTTTATTATATATGGACACAAATTTCCCGTTATTATCATCATTATTATCATGATTTTCTCATTATTATCGTTACATCATCATTATCATCATTATCATCATTATTGCAATTATTATCATCATTATTGCAATTATTATCATTATTATTGCAATTATTGCAGCTATAATATATAGTTTTAAATCTATACTAATACAACTACAATAATAATAGTAATAACAATAATAAAGACAATAAAACGTTTTTTTTAATCATTATTTATAAACATTATTTCAATTAATATCGTTTTTACTGTAATTAATTACTGTTTAATAATTATTTTTACAATTATACTACCAGTAAAATAATAATAATGATAATATTAACAATAAAAATATTAATACAATATTATAACAATTAGTTTATTATAATTATACTTATTATTATTATTATTGTTATTATTACAGTTATAATATATTTTTAGCAATAATACTAATAATTAAAGTGATAATAATAATAATAATAATTAATAATATAATAATAATAATAATATAATAATAATATAATAATAATAATAATAATGATACTAATGATAATAATAATGATAATAGTAATAAAATTTTAAAAATCATCAAATTTATTCAAAATTTTCTTCATTCTCACTTTTATCATCATTATTGTCATGATTAATTGAATTCTGGTAATTATTTCATTTACCCTAATAATTGCCAGAATCATCAAATGAAGGAAAAACGTCATTTTGGAGTCTACTCTCAAAAGGCTATATTTCGCTAGACTTCGCCGCTTTTTCGAATTTTGGGGTTTTTTTTTCTTTTAAACCTTTTTTTATTATATATTGGACACAAATTTATGTTATTATCATCATTATTATCATGATTATCATCATTATTTTCGTTATCATCACATTATCATCATCATTATCATCATTATTGCCATTATTATCATCATTATTGCAAAATTACATTATTATTGCAATTATTGCAGTTATAATATATAATTTTACATCTATACTAATAAAAACTACAATGATAAGTAATAACAATAATAATAACATAATAACGTTTTTTATAATCATTATTTATATCATTATTTCAATTAATATCGTTATTACTGTAATTATTACTGTTATAAATTATTTTTACAATTATTCTACCAGTAAAATAATAATAATGAAATAATAACAATAATAAAATTAATAACAATATTATAACAAATTTGTATTATTATAATATACTTATTATTATTATTATTGTTATTATTACAATTATGATATATTTTTGGCAATAATACTAATAATTAAAGTAATAATAATAATAATAATAATAATAATAATAATAAATAATTATAATAATAATAATAATAATAATGATAATAATGATAATAATAATGATAATAGTATTAAAAATTTAAAAATCATCAATGTTATCCAAATTCTCTTTATTTTCACTTTTATATCATTATTGTCATGATTAATAGAATTCTGGTAATTATTATCATTTTACCCTAATAATTGCCAAATCATCAATGAATGGAGAAAACGTCATTTTCGGGTTTACTCCATAACGTTATATTTTGGGTAGATTATGCCGCTTTTTCGACTTTTGGGATTTTTTTTCTTTTACCTTTTTTCTATTAATATGGACACAATTCATGTTATTATCATCATTATTATCATGATTATCATCGTTATTATCGTTATCATCATCATTATCATCATTATCATCATCATTATCATCATTATTGCAATAATTATCATCATTATTGCAATTTTTATCATCATTTTTGCAGTTATATATATTTATATCTATACTAATAACAGCTACAAAAATAATAGTATTAACAATATAATAACAATAATAAAGTTTTTATGATCATTATATATATCATTATACAATTAATATCGTTATTACTGTAATTATTTCTGTTTATAATAATTATTTTTACAATTATACTACCATTAAAAAAAAAAATAATAATAAAAACAATAATAATATTAATAACAATATTATAACAATTAGCATTTTTATAATTATACTTATTATTATTATTATTGTTGTTATTACAGTTATAATATATTTTTGGCAATAATACTAATAATTAAAGTAAAAAATATAATAAAAAAATAATAATAATAATAATATTAATAACAAAAAATAAATAATAATAAAAATAAAAATGATAAAAATGTAATAATAATGATAATAGTAATAATATTAGTTATCATCAAATGTTATCCAAAATTCTCTTTATTCTCACTTTATCTCATTATGTCATGATTAATAGAATTCTGGTAATTATTATCATTATTACCCTAATAAATTTCCAGAATCATCAAAAGAATGGAAAAAAAACGTCATTTTTGGGGTCTACTCTCAAAGGGTATATTTCGCTAGTTTCACGGTTTTTCGACTTTTGGGATTTTTTTTCTTTTACCTTTTTTAATATTTATGGACACAATCCCGTTATTATCATCATTATAATCATGATTATCACTTTATATCGTTATCATCATCATTATCATCATCATTATCATCATTATTGCAATTATTTTCGTCATTATTGCAATTATTATCATTTTTATTATATAATTTTAAAATCTATACTATAACACTACAAAAAAAAATAGTAATTCCAATAATAAAAACAATAATACCTGTTTTTTAATCATTATTTTTATCATTATTTCATTAATATCGTTTTTTACTGTAATTATTACTGTTATAATAATATTTTTACAATTGTACTACCATAAAAAAAATAATAGATAATAATAACAATAATAATATTAATAACAATATTATAACAATTAGTATTATTAAAATTATACTTATTATTATTTTATTGTTATTATTACAGTTATAATAATTTTTTGGCAAAAATGCTAATAATTAAAGTAATAATAATAATAATAATAATAATAAAAATAATAATAATAATAATAATAATAATAATAATAATAATAATAATAATGATAATATTAATGATAATAAAAATGAAAATAGTAATAATATTAATAATCATCAAATGTTATCCAAATTCTCTTTATTCTCACTTTTTTCATCATTATTGTCATGATTAATAGAATTCTGGTAATTATTATCATTATTACCCCAATAATTGCCAGAATCATCAAATGAATGGAAAAAACGTCATTTTGGAGTTTACTCTCAAAAAGGGTTTTATTTCGCTAAATTTTGCGCTTTTTCGACTTTTGGGATTTTTTTTGTTTTACCTTTTTTTTTTATTATATATGGACACAATTCCTGTTATTATCATCTTTTTATCATGATTATCATCATCATTATCGTTATCATCATCATTATATCATTATCATCATTATCATCATCATTATCATCATTATCATCATTATCATCATCATTATCATCCTTATTGCAATTATCATCATTATAGCAATTATTATCATTTTATTGCAATTATTTCAGTTATAAAATATAATTTTACATCTATACTAATAGCAACTACAATAATAATAGAAATAACAATAATAAAAAAAATAATAACGTTTTCATAATCATTATTTATAACATTAATTCAATTAATATCGTTATTACTGTAATTATTACTGTTATAATAATTATTTTTACAATTATAATACCAGAAATAATAATAATAATGATAATAATAACAATAATAATATTAAAAAATAATATTTAAAAATTATATTGTTATAATATAACATATTATTATTATTATGTTATTAAAACAGTTATATATATTTTTTGGCAATAATAATAATAATTAAAAAAAAAAAAAAAAAAAATAATAATAATAATAATAATAATAATAATAATAAAAAAGATAATAATAAAGATAATACAATAATATTAATATCATCAAATGTTATCAAATTATTTTATTCTCACTTATCTCATTATTGTCATGTTAATAGAATTCTGGGATTATTATATTATACCCTATAATTTCCAAATCTCATAAAGATGGAAAAACGTCATTTTGAGTCTACTCTCAAAAGGGTATATTTCGCTAGATTTTCCCGCTTTTTCACAATTTTGAGATTTTTTTTCTTCCTTTTTTTTTTTATATTAAAATGGACACAATTCCTGTTATTATCATCATTATTATCATGATTATCCCTCATTATATCTTTATCATCATCAATTATCATCTTTTCATCATCATTATCATCATATACAATTTTTATCATCATTATTGCAATTATTATCATTATTATTGCCCAAATTTTTGCATTTTTATTTATAATTTACATCTATTTCTAATAACAACTACAATAATATAATTTAACAATAAAAAACAATAATAAGTTTTTATAATCATTATTTATATCATTATTTCAATTAATATCAGTTATTACTGTAATTATTATTTTTGTAATAATTAAATTTTTACAATTATACTACCCGTAAAAATAATAATAAAAATATATAACCAAAAATAGTATTAATAACAATATTATAACAATTAGTATTATTATAATTACACTTATTATTATTATTATTGTTATTATTACAGTATAATTATTTTTTGGCAATAATCTAATAATTAAAGTAAAAATAAATAATAATAATAATAATAATAATAATATAATAATAAAAAATAATAATAATAACAAATGATAATAATGATAAAATAATGATAATATTAATAATATTAAAAATCATCAAATTGTTATCCAATTCTCTTTTTTCTCACTTTTATCATCATTATTGTCATGATTAAAAGAATTCTGGTAATTATTATCATTATTACCCTAATAATTGCCAGAATCATCAAATGAATGGAAAAAAACGTCATTTTTGGGGTTTAGTCTCAAAAGGTTATATTTCGCTAAATTTTGCCCCTTTTTCGACTTGGGATTTTTTATCTTTTAACTTTTTTTTTTTATATATGGACACAATTCCTGTTATTACTCATTATTATCAGATTATCATCATTTTTATCGTTATCATCATCAATATCATCATTATCATCATCATTTTCACATTATTGCAATTATTATCATCATTATTGCAATTATTACATTATTATTGCATATATTGCAGTTATAATATATAATTTTACATCTATACTAATAACAACTACAATGATAATAGTTAACAATAAAATAATAACAATAATACGTTTTTATAATCATTATTTATATCATTATTTGAATTAATATCGTTATTACTGTAATTATTACTGTTATAATAATTATTTTTTTCCCAAATTTACTACCAGTAAAAATAATAATAATGATAATAATAACAATAATAATATTAATAACAATATTATAACAATTAGTATTATTATAATTATACTTATTATTATTATTATTGTTATTATGACAGTGATAATATATTTTTTGGCAATAATACTAATAAGTAAAGTAAATAATAATAATAATAATAATATAATAATGATATAATAATAATAATAATAATGATAATAATGATAGTAATAATGATAATAGTAATAAAATTAATAATCATCAAATGTTATCCAAATCTCTTCATTCTCACTTTTTTCATCCTTATTGTCATGATTAATAGAATTCTGGTAATTTTATCATTATTACCCTAATAATTGCCAAAATCATCAAAAGAAATGAAAAAACGTCATTTGGAGTCTACTCTAAAAAGCTATATTTTTGTTAGATTTTGCCACTTTTTCGACTTTTGGGATTTTTTTTTTTTACCCTTTTTTTTTTAATATGGACACAATTCCTGTTAATTCATCATTATTATCATGATTATCATCATTATTATCGTTATCATCATCATTTCATCATTATCATCATTATCATCATTATCATCATCATTGTCATCATTTTGCAATTATTATCATCATTATTGCAATTATTTCATTATTATTGCAATCATTGCAGTTATAATATAAAAATTTTACATCTATACTAATAACAACAACAAAAATAATAGAAATAACAATAATAATAACAAAAATAACGTTTTTTAATCATATTTATATCATTATTTCAATTAATACGTTATACTGTAATTATTACTGTTATAATAATTTTTTTTCCAATTATATACCAGTAAAAATAATAATAAAGATAATAATAGCAATAATAATATTAATAACAATATTATAACAATTTGTATTATTATAAAATTTTACTTAATTTTTATTTTTATTGTATTATTACAGTTGTAATATATTTTTTGGCAATAATATAATAATTAAAGTAATAATATTATAATAATAATAATAATAATAATAATAATAAAAATAAAAATAATAATAATAATAATATAATAATAATAATAATAATGATAATGATAATAATAATGATAATAGTAATAATATTAATAATCATCAAATGTTATCCAGATTCTCTTTATTCTCACTTTTATCATCATTATTGTCATGATTAATAGAATTCTGGTAATTATTATCATTATTACCCTAATAAATTTCCAGAATCATCAAAGTAATGGAAAAAAAGTCATTTTGCAGTTTACTCTCAAAAGGCTATATTTCGCTAGATTTTGCCCTTTAGCGACTTTTGGATTTTTTTTTTTTTACCTTTTTTTTATATATGGACACAATTCCTGTTTTTATCATCATATTATCATGATTATCATCATTATTATCGTTATCATCATCATTATCATCATTATCATTATCATTATTATCATTTTTGCAATTTTTATCATCATTCTTGCAATTATTATCCTTATTATTGCAAAAAATTGCAATTATAAATATAAATTTTACATCTATACTAATAACAACTGCAATAATAATAGTAATAAAAATAATAATAACAATAATAACGTTTTTTTAATCATTATTTATATCATTATTTCAATTAATATCGTTATTTCTGTAATTTTTACTGTTATAATAATTATTTTTATAATTATACTACCAGTGAAAAAATAATAAAGATAATAATAAAAATAATAATATTAATACAATATTATAACAATTTCTATTATTATAATTCTACTTATTATTATTATTATTGTTATTATTTCAGTTATAATATATTTTTTGGCAATAAACTAATAATTAAAGTAATAATAATAAAATAATAATAATAATAATAATAATAATAATAATAATAATAATAAAAAATAATAATAATAATAATAATAATGATGATAATCATGATAATAATAATATTAATAGTAATAATATTTTAAAAGTCATCAAATGTTATCCAAATTCTCTTTTTTCTCACTTTATCATCATTTTTGTCATGATTAATAGAATTCTGGTAATTATTATCATTATTACCCTAATAATTGCCAGAATCATCAAAAAGAATGGAAAAAACGTCAGTTTCGAGTCTACTCTCAAAAGGCTATATTTCGCTAGATTTTTCCGCTTTTTCGACTTTTGTTTTTTTTTTTCTTTACCCTTTTTTTTTTTATATATGGACACAATTCCTGTTATTATCATTTATTATCATGATTATCATCATTATTTTCGTTATCATCATTATTATCATCATTATCATCATCATTATTGCAATTATTATCATCAAATTTTTGCAATTATTATCATTATTATTGCAATTTTGCAGTTATAATAATAATTTTACATCTATAGTAATAACAACTACAATAATAATAGTAAAAACAATAATAATAACAATAATAAAAGTTTTATAATCATTATTTATATCATTATTTCAATTAATTGTTATTACTGTAATTATTACTGTTATAAAAATTATTTTTACAATTAACTACCAGTAAAAATAATAATAATGATAATAATAAAATAATAATATTAATAACAATATTATACCAATTAGTATTATTATAATTATACTTATTATTATTATTTTTGTTTTTAGTACAGTTATAATATATTTTTTGGCAATAATACTAATAATTAAAGTAATAATAATAATAAAAATAAAATAATAATAATAATAATAAAAATAAAAATAAAAATAATAATAAAAATAATGATAATAATGATAATAATAATGATAATAGTAATAATATTAATAATCATCAAATGTTATCCAAATTCTCTTTATTCTCACTTTTATCATCATTATTGTCATGATTAATAGAAATCTGGTAATTATTATCATTATTACCCTAATAATTGCCAGAATCATCAAATGAATGGAAAAAACGTCATTTGGAATCTACTCTCAATTTTTGCTAGATTTGCCGCTTTTTCGACTTTTGGGATTTTTTTCTTTTACCTTTTTTATTATATATGGACACATTCCTGTTATTATCATCATTATTATCATGATTACCATCATTATTATCGTTATCATCATCATTATCATCATTATCATCATTATCATCATCATTATTTCAATTATTATCATCATTTTTTTCAATTATTATCATTATTATTGCAATTATTGCAGTTATAATATATAATTTTACATCTATACTAATATATATATTATATATATGTATGTATATATATAATAATATATATATATATATATATATATATATATATATATATATATATATATATATACATATATACATACACACCGACACACACACACACACATACAAGCACACACACACACACACACATACACACACGCACACACACATATATATATATATATAGATATATACATATATATATATATATATATATATATATATATATATATATATATATATATATATATATATACATATATATAATATGTATATATATATATATATATATATTTTATATATATATATATACATATATATATATGCGTGTGTGACTGTGTGCGTTTTTTTCGTGTGGGGTTTTTTGGTATAAAAAAATATACAAAATCCTTTGGGGTTTTTTATATATATATATATATATATTTTAAAAAAAAAATTTTTTATATAATAATTTTAATTTTAATATTTTGTGTGTGGTGTACAAAATGTAAATTTAAATTTTTATCTATATTAATTTTATCTATCGATCTTCCCCATCTTTTTACTATTAAAATTTTTAAATATATATAAATTATATATATATATATATATATAAATATAATAAAATATATTTGGTGTGTGTGAAACCCCAAAGAAATAAATAAAATTTTCTATATAATTTTTATCTAAAACTCTCTCTCTCTCTCTCTTTACTTTATATAAAAAATATTTTATTATAATAATATAATAATTATATTTATAAATATATAGTATTTTATATAATATTTTTTATAATACATATTTGAGTGGTGAAAAATTAAAAATTTTAAATATATATTATATAATATATATATATATATATATTTTCATTAATTTTAATATATTTTATATCCATAGAGACAGGGAAAACACATATAGAAATGAATAATATATATACTACACATATATATGTATAATATACATTGTGGGTGTGTGTGAGCGCGCGGTTTTATGTGTGTATATAAAAACCCTCCCTTTTATTATGTCCCCCGTGCGCCCCCCCCCCACAAACACAAAAACACACACAGCAAAACATAGGGATTTTATGTAAATTATGTGGGATGTATAGATATTTTTTTATACCTTTTGTTACAAAAAATATATAAAAATATATATATATATTATATATCTATCTATATATATTATTTTAAATAGGGGGGGTGGGTGCTTTTACGGCTGAGATTGAAACGATGGGGTGGTTTCCTAGATTTGTGTTAAGGGGCTTGCATGCCCTTTCGCTTTCAGCTTTCCCCCCCGGCTGTTTAGTGCGAAAAAGGGGGCAGCTTTTGGGATAAGTTTTCCCCCACCAGGCCAGCCTCCCATCATCGATTCTTGGGAGTCCCCCCTCGTGGGCCCCCCAAAGGGTAACTGGGCACCCTTTCGGGCCCCGGGTTTAAACTGTGGGGGGTCTCGGGCAGCAGGAACCCCCGAGGGATGGGTTTTTGGCCCACCGTTTTTATGGGGCCGCTCTTTGGGTTTCGTACCCAACCTCCGCCCCCTTGCCCCCCTGGGGGGAATGGGGCGGGTCGGGGGGAAGGTGGGCCTTGGGCCCGTTCCCCCCTCCCCCCAGAATGACCCTTTGGCAAAGTTTTTATTTAAAAGGAAAAGCTGGGGGGGAGGGGGGTTTTCCCTCCTGCTTTACAAAAAGTAAGGGCGGGCTTTTGGGTCCTGCTGGGAGGGCAAAAGTCGGGGTGCAGGTTTGGGAAAGAGAGTTAATCAAACCCCCCCCGCCCTGGCAGGGGGCCAACCCTTTATGAAGCTTTGGGGGCCCAAAACCCTCGGGAACCCCAAAAGGTTTGGTGGGCGGGCCCAAAAGCCCACCGAACCCCCCTTTTTTGGGGGGGTGTCGGCGGGGGCGGCAGGAAAGGTTTGGGGTGCCCCGGAGTGACCAACCCCAAAATTAATCCAGGGTGCTTTCCCCGGGGATGGGAATTTGGAAAAATCGGGGGCCCTTTCGGGGAGGTTTAAAAAGGTTTTCCCCCTGCTATCGCGGGGAAATTTAAGCGACTTGGGGGTTGGGGGTGGCTGCCCTTCAGAGGGGAGGGATTGGGACAGCACGATAAGGGTGGGGTGGTTTTCACCTACACTGGTCGGGCCGCAGGGGGATGGTCACCACCTCCAGGGGGAGCCATAGCCATCCTCCATCGACTTCCCGCGCCCCGGTAGTCGAGGGTGGGCACCCGGGTTTATTTTAAACGTTTTTATGGCATTGAGAGGGGGCAAAGCTTTTGGCTTCATGTCTCTTATTTCTGTTTTATGCTCCTTTTAATGTATATAAAAATTTATATTTAAAATAGGGGTTCTAAAGCCCAAAACCCCATCATTTTGGGGGTGAACCTTTTGGGCCGGGGGCCCGCATACAGTCCTGATGCCATTTGGGAGTTGGTTTCCATTCCCCTTTACCCCTTTTGAGGGGGGGGTTATCCCTCTATGAAGGGGAAAAGGGGGGTCGTTGGGGGTTTTAGGGAAAATTATCGTGGCATTACACTCCCCCAGGCCATACCAGGCAAGGTTTTTCCGCCCACTTCTTCTGAAACGGTTTCCGCAACCACCCATGGGGGCATCAAAACCGGAGCCGTCTGGATTTTCTCCTGGAAAAGTCCACGATAGAACCCCTATAAATAGCGCCCTTTGGTAATTTTTTGGAAAAGGGCCCTCAGTGAGTTTGGCCCCCTGGGGTTGGGTCGCAAAAACCCAACCCTTGGGCCCCCAAGAAGGCTTTTTAAATTTGGGCCTTTTGGGAATCGTATGGGAAAACCCCGAAAGGGTCAAAGGGGAAATTTCCGGGGGGAAAAGATTAATTTGGGCCCGGAAAGGAAAGGGCCCCTATACGGTTTCTGGGAAAGGGGCTGGGAAGGGTGGTGGGATAAAGGGGCCCGGCTAAATTAAACCAAAACCCGTGTGGGGGCAAACTATCAAAAATTAAGGTTCAGACCTTGACTTTGGCCGAAGATGTTTCCAAACCCTTCTGAGACCTTTGGGGAAACACTTGTTTGGGGGCTCTTAATGCATTTAGGCAATGGGGCGAAGCCCCCGGCCTAAAAAAGGGCCCTGGACCCAAGACCAAGATTCAGGGGCTTGAGGGCCTTTAGGGGAATTTCCTTCAGGGCGATTCATGCTTTTAGGCAGTTTTTGTTTAATTTTCAGAAAAATTTTTACATACCTTGGGAAACGTAGTCCATATCTCTGGGTTTTCTGACCCAAAATAAGTCAATAGGCGGAAATTTGTCTGGCAAAAGGAGCCATGGTGATCAACAAGAAAAGTCTGGAGATGTTGGGGAAAATATGCAGAAGGACCAAGCCCGCGTTCTTTTAAGGCCTTTTTAAAACCCGCCAGTTTTTTCTTTTATGGAAACGAAAAACCCGGGACGGTATCCACGATAAAATCTTGGAGTTCCCCGCCTTTATGACCCTTTTTTAACAATCCCTTTGTCGGGCCATGGGGTACAATTTTGGGAAAGGGCCAAAGTGTTTAAACCGGGGCGGGGTTTCAAGTGAGACTTTGGGATGGGACCTGGTTTCTGCATAATCCAGGATCGCCAAACTCAGGTATATGGCCACCTAGCTCACCCCCATGTGGACGACCCTGCCCATCAGGGTTTTCCCCCCTGCGAACCAACCCTGGGTGGGGGAGCCTTTTGGGGCGGGCCTAGGGATCATGGCTTGGGGAGCTCGAAAGAACCTGTCGCGAGGGAAATTTGAGATGGGCCGTGGGCCTGCCCGTTTGACCCCCGCCCCGAGGGCCTCGAAAGGCCCGGAAACGAAGGGTGGGTGCGGCCCTGCCGGGCCCCCGTCCCCGGGGTTAGCCCCTGATGAATGATGATAAAAGATGAAAAATGATATATAACATATTATAAAATTTTTAGATAATAGATATTTTGTATAGCATACATTTTAATTTTTATTAAAATTAATACATGGAATAAAACCCAAAAATAAAAACACACAACAAACCATACATTAAAATTTTTTGTATGTATTTTTGTGTAAATATATTTAAAATATAATAACATTAAAATAATAAATATATAAAAATATAATATTTTATAATATAATAAAATATAAAAGGTTTAAAAAACACACAACAATTTTTAGTCCATAAAAAGGGGTTGAAAAAATGTGGGGGCCAAGGGCAACGCCCTTTTCTCCCCCTTTAAAATTTAAAAGGAAAAAAGTTTGACATTTCCCCCCCCACACTTTTCAAACAAATTTTAAATAAACCCGTTTTAGAGGCTTTCATCGGCCAAAAATCTGTGCGGAATTTCCCCTGGAAACCTCAGGGTCTCCCAAAAAGCGCATTCCCCATGGGAAAACCCAGTCAAACCTTCTTTGGGTCGAAAGTTTGGCTGCGAGCAAAACCCAAGACAAACTCACGACGGCCCTTTCCAAAAATTTCTCGAAGCGCTAGTTTTACTTCTATTGTGGACTTGCCCAGGGGGTAAAAACCCGACTGCTCCGGTTCTTGGGGCCCAGAAGGGGGTTGCGGATTTTGTTTCAAAAAGAATTTTGGGCGAGAACCTTGCTGGTTATGGGGTTAGCGTTGTAAAAAGCCACGGTAAATTGCTACAAATTTCCCCTCGATTTCCCCCTTTTTTCCCTTCCCCGGAGGGAAAGACCAAACCCCTCAGGGAGGTCAGGGGGAATGGTACCCGACTGCCAAAAAGGGCAGTTTAGGACTTATGCAGGCCCCTTTGCCCCTAGGGGGCCCCCCGCCTTTTGCAGTTCAGCAGGGATTCCCTATGCCGCAGCTTTCCCCCCCTCTTTAGCTTGGAAATCCCCAGCCTAACCTCTGTTAGGGCGGAGGGTTTTCCCCCTGATGGGGGGGGGTCCGGCCCCAGGGCCCCCTGGAGATCGGGTTGCAAACCAAGCTAACTTTTTGGAAAGGGGCCCCCTGGTCAACTGTTCAAAATACTCAGGGCCCCAAAGTTCATGAAAACCCCAAATTTATCTGAGTGATCCTCCATTCCGCTGTCGGAAATGCAGTCCCTTTTGGGGAGGAGGGGCTTAGGGTTTTAGTTTCTCAGGGGCTTTTGGGGTAAAAAAACAGGGGGAAAGGGCATTTCCCAAGAAATGGCCTTCAACCTCCTCAGCAAGGGTTCCTGAAAGCTGGGCCCTTTTCCCCTTTTCCCCAGGGGGCCGAACCCTACGCAAACCCTTTGGGCCCACGCAAGACTTTAAATTTCCCCTTTAGCCGAGCCTTGCGAAAAAACCAAAGCCCTTTAAATGGCCCTAATGTCTCCAGGGGGATTGGGTTTCTGCCTTGTCCTTGGGCTACGCCAATGGCTCCTGAGCTGTTTCGAGTGTTTAAAGCGCTTAAAGGGGCTCCCCCAAAAGCAAATTGGGGCCGTTGGGGTTTCTTGGATTTCTGTGAATCGGTCGAGACTGCCGTGGCGGGCCCACGGGGCCCCTCCTTTCCCTTAGTCCCCCCCCCCCGGGGCCAAATGAAAAAACCTTAGGGTGGCCCCTGGGGGGACGCGGGTGTTTTTAAAATGGGAAACCCGCAGGGTAGCCCCAAACAGCCTATGGTCGGTGCCAAAAAGAATTGGCACTCCGGTAAACCCCGCAGTTTTTAAAGGGTCCTCCAAACGCGTGCTGCAAGAATGTGGTCGATTCCCTTTTGGGCCCAATTACCCGTATGCTGGACCAAAGTAAAAGCGATGCGGGTTTTCGGGGACCTACAAAAATCC
>NW_023661439.1:165720-168220 GCF_015228065.2 Penaeus monodon
TTTGGATAACATTTAATGATTATTAATATTATTACTATTATCATTATTATTATTATTATTATTATTATTATTATTATTATTATTATTATTTTTACTGGTAGTATAATTGTAAAAATAATTATTATAACAGTAATAATTACAGTAATAACGATATTAATTAAAATATTGATATAAATAATGATTATAAAAACGTTATTATTGTTATTATTATTGTTATTACTACTATTATTGTAATTGTTATTAGTATAATTGTAAAAATAAATATTATAACTCCAATAATTGCAATAATAATGATAATAATTCAATAATGATGATAATAATTGCAATAATGATGATAATGATGATGGTAATGATGATAATGATGATAATGATGATGACAACGATAATAATAATGATAATCATGATAATAATGATGATAATAACAGGAATTGTGTCCATATATAATAAAAAAGGTAAAAAAAAAAATTCCTAAAAGTCGAGAAAGCGGCAAAATCTAGCGAAATATAGCCTTTTGAGAGTAGACTCCAAAATGACGTTTTTTCCTTTCATATAATGATTCTGGCAATTATTAGGGTAATAAAGATAATAATTACCAGAATTCTATTAATCATGACAATAATGATGATAAAAATGAGAATAAAGAGAATTTGGATAATATTTGATGATTATTATTATTACTATTATCATTATTATTATCATTATTATAATTATTATTATTATTATTATAATTATTATTATCATTACTATTATTATCGTTATTATTATTATTATTATTATTATTATTATTATTATTATTATTACTATTATTATTATTATTATTATTATTATTATTGTTGTTGTTATAATAATTACTTTAATTATTAGTATTATTGCCAAAAAATATATTATAACTGTAATAATAACAATAATAATAATGATAAGTATAATTATAATAATACTAATTGTTATAATATTGTTATTAATATTATTATTGTTATTATTATTATTATTGTAGTTGTTATTAGTATAGATATAAAAATATATATTATAACTGTAATAATTGCAATAATAATGATAATAATTACAATAATGATGAGAATGATGATGATAATAATGATAATGATGATAACGATAATAATGATGATAATCATGATAATAATGATGATAATAACAGGAATTGTGTCCATATATAATAAAAAAGGTAAAAGAAAAAAAATGCCAAAAGTCGAAAAAGCGGCAAAATCTAGCGAAATATAGCCTTTTGAGAGTAGACTTCAAAATGACGTTTTTTCCATTCATTTGATGATTCTGGTAATTATTAGGGTAATAGTGATACTAATTACTAGAATTCTATTAATCATGACAATAATTATGATAAAAGTGAGAATGGAGAATTTGGATAACATTTGATGATTATTAATATTATTACTATTATCATTATTATTATCATTATCATGATCTTTATTATTATTATTTTTATTATTATTATCATTGTTATTATTATTATTACTTTAATTATTAGTATTATTGCCCAAAAATATATTATAACTGTAATAATAACAATAATAATAATGATAAGTATAATTATAATAATAGAAATTGTTATAATATTGTTATTAATATTATTATTGTTATTACTATCATTATTATTACTTTTACTGGTAGTTTAATTGTAAAAATAATTATTATACAAGTAATAATTACAGTAATAACGATATTAATTAAAATAATTATATAAAAATTATTTAAAAATTATATTCTTTTTTTTGTTTTACCTATTATTTAGTTATTATTTTTATTTAGTAAAATATATATTTTTCTGAATAATTGCAAAAATAAAAATAGTAAATTTCAAAAATGAGAAATGATTAAAATATGTTTTAATGATATGATAATGATAATAAGTATAATCATGAAATAAAGATGATAATCGAATTTTCCTATATTAAAAAAGGTAAAAAAAAAAAAAATCCCCCAAAAACGAAAAAGCTGTAAATCTTGCGAAATATACCTTTTCAAGTAACTCCCAAAAAGCGTTTTTCCTTCAAGAGATTTGGGAATTATTGGTTAATAAAGATAATTACTAGAATTCTTTTAATTATACAAAAATGATAAGGGAATAAAAAAATTTTGGGTAACATTTGATGATTATTAATATTATTATATATCATTTTATTTTCATTATTTTTATTTTTTATTTTTTATTATTATTATTTTATTGTTATTTTATTATTATTTTATTATATTATTTTATTATTATTTTATTACTCTACTACTTTAATATATATTATTTCCAAAAAATATTTACTGTAAAAATAACTAATAAATGATAGTATAAAATTTAAAAAAAAACTAATTGTTATTAAAAGTTTTTTTAATATTACTATTGTTTTATTTCATTATTATTATTTTTATGGTAGTAAATTTTAAAAAAAAATTTTTATAACATAAAAATTACAGTAATAAAAGGTATTAATTAAAAAATGATATAAAAAATTTATAAAAACTTATTATTTTTATT
>NW_023661439.1:178647-196068 GCF_015228065.2 Penaeus monodon
CTGTGCTACCCTCACTAGATCTACCCTCACTATGCTAGCCTTTCTCTTGCCTATACTTTATATATATCTGCCATCATCCCTGATCTCTCCCTACCTTTCCTCTATCCAATCCCTTATTTCTACGTCCCTACTACCTTAACTGAGCCCTTAACCCTTTATCCTGACCTTATCCCTGGCCAACGGGAATTCGTATGATCCTGGAGGAGCCACAGCAGACGGATCGCCTGACACTTACATTTATTTACTTTATATAATTTTATGTATACGCAGCTCTTGTTGTATAGTCGAAAACCATGTACATATTTATAATTCAGTTTATAATTTGATTGTATGATTTGTTTACTTGTTGATGTCGGGCATTTTAGAACCGCGGGGCTTCGTGATACCGAACTGCCGCTTAGTTTTACATTTTTTAATTTCGTGTTGTATGAGAATTTTAATGTTTTATATGAGTTCTGTTTTTGAGTTTGATTTTTTGGTTGATCTATTTTTAGTCATACAAGGCTAATTTAGTTTTTCTGTGTGTTCTTTTAAATAATAATTATAAAAGTTTCGTGGCACATTTTTTTCATGTTTTATTGTTTTTATTGCCCCTTTTTGATGACCATTTTTATGCCATAAATATTTGTATCTGCACTTTCTTTAAACTTATTATTTTTATATGTTATTTTTTAAAACTGAAAGTATATGTATTTTACTCTGTAGTGACCACTACCTGTTCCTGTATTAAAATCGTATTTTAAATAATTCTGGAGAAAAAGTTGATGTTCATATTGTCTCTCCTCCCGCCTATATAAGGGGGCCATACGGAGTGAATAAAGTGTGTCAAGTCGAACGTGTGTTTGTGTGCTCCTCCCCATGGATCCTACAGTGATTTGCCGACGAACTGGAACGAAAAAGGTTGTATCTGAGCCTTATTCTTGCCATTGTTAGAAAAAGCTGGGCATGCTAATGAGTTTTAAATGTGCATTGGTATTTATAGAAGCACCTATACTGCTACTTCAGACACCCCATTCTTCTCATGAGGGCTTGTGAGGGATTTTTATTTCAACTTTTGCTTTTTTTGTTTATTTTATGGAGTAAACAGGGCCCACCTATCCCGGCCCTTATGCCTTTTATCCCGCTTCACGGGGCATCGCCACTTTGACGGTGTGATAAGAGGACTCCGCTCACGGATACCTTACAATAATAATTGCAATAATGATGATAATGAGGATGATAACGATAATAATGATGATAATCATGATAATAATGATGATAATAACAGGAATTGTGTTCATATATAATAAAAAAAGGTAAAAAAAATTCCAAAAGTCGAAAAAGCGGCAAAATCTAGCGTTTTTTCCATTCATTTGATGATTAGGGTGATAATGATAATAATTACCAGAATTCTATTAATCATGACAATAATGATGATAAAAAGTGAGAATAAAGAGAATTTGGATAATATTTGATGATAATTAATATTATTACTATGATCATTATTATTATCATTATTATCATTATTATTATTATTATTATTATTACTATTATTATTATTATTATTATTATTATTATTATTATTATTACTTTAATTATTTGTATTAATGCCAAAAAATATAACTGTAATAATGACAATAATAATAATGACAATATAATTATAATAATACTAATTGTTATAATATTGTTATTGATATTAGTATTGTTATTATTATCATTATTATTATTTTTACTGGTAATATAATTGTAAAAATAATTATTATAACAGTAATAATTACAATAATAACGATATTAATTAAAATAATGATATAAATGATTTTATAAAAATGTTATTATTATTATTATTGTTATTACTATTATTATTGTAGTTGTTATTAGATATAGATGTAAAAATATATATTATAACTGCAATAATTGCAATAATAATGATAATAATTGCAATAATGATGATAATGATGATGATAATGATGATAATGATGATAATGATGATGATAACGATAATAATGATGATAATCATGATAATAATGATGATAATAAGAGGTTTTATGTCCATATATAATAAAGGTAAAAGAAAAAAAAATCACAAAAGTCGAAAAAGCGGCAAAATCTAGCGAAATATAGCCTTTTGAGAGTAGACTCCAAAATAACGTTTTTTTCCATTCATTGGATGATTCTGGCAATTATTAGGGTAATAATGATAATAATTACCTGAATTCTATTAATCATGACAATAATGATGATAAAAGTGAGAATAAAGAGAATTTGGATTACATTTGATAATTATTCATATTATTACTAATATCATTATTATTATCATTATTATCATTATTATTATTATTATTATTATTATTATTATTATTATTATTATTATTATAATTACTATTATTACTTTAATTATAGGGATTATTGCCAAAAAATATATTATAACTGTAATAATTAACAAAAATAATAATGATAAGTATAATTATAAATTTTATATTGTTATAATATTGTTTTTAATATATTATGTTATTATTATCATCATTATTATTTTTTCTAATAGTATAATTGTAAAAATAAATTTTTATAACAGTAATAATTACGTAATAACGATTTAATTAAAATAATGATAAAAATAATTTTTATGAAAATGTTATTATTGCTTTTTATTTTGCTATTACTATTATTATTTAGTTTTTTTTAGTATAGATGTAAAAAAAATATATTATAACTTTAATAATTGCAATAATAATGATAATAATTACAATAATGATGATAATAATTGCAATAATGATGATAATGATGATGATAATGATGATAATGATGATGATAACGATAATAATGATGATAATCAGGATAATAATGATGATAATAACAACAATTCTTTCCATATATAATAAAAAAAAGGTAAAAGAAAAAAATCCCAAAAGTCGAAAAAACGGCAAAATCTAGCGAAATATAGTCTTTTCAGCGTATACTCTAAAATAACGTTTTTTCCATTCATTTGATGATTCTCACAATTATTAAGTTAATAATGATAGTAATTACCAGAATTCTATTAATCATGACAATAATGATGATAAAAGTGAGAATAAAGAGAATTTGCATAACATTTGATGATTATTATTATTATTACTATTATCATTATTATTATCATTATCATTATTATTATTATTATTATTATTACTTTAATTATTAGTATTATTGCCAAAAAATATATTATAATTGTAATAATAACAATAATAAAAATGATAAGTATAATTATAATAATACTAATTGTTTTAAAATTGTTATTAATATTATTATTGCTATTATTATCATTATTATTATTTTTACTGGTAGTATAATTGTAAAAATAATTATTATAACAGTAATAATTATAGTAATAACGATATTAATTAAAATGATGATATAAATAATTATTATAAAAACGTTATTATTGTTATTATTATTGTTATTATTATTATCATTGTAGTTGTAATTAGGATAGATGTAAAAATATATATTATAACTACAATAATTGGAATAATAATGATAATAATAGCAATAATGATGATAATAATTGTAATAATGATGATAAAGATGATGATAATGATGATAATGATGATGATAACGATAATAATGATGATAATCATCATAATAATGATGATAATAACAGGAATTTTCTCCATATATAATAAAAAAGGTAAAAGAAAAAAAATCCAAAAGTCGAAAAAGCGGCGAAATCAAGCAAAATATAGCCTTTTCAGAGTAGACCGAAAATAACGTTTTTTCATTCATTTTGATGGGTTCTGGCAATTATTAGGGTAATGATGAAAAATAATTACCAGAATTCTATTTAAACATGACAATAAAAGATGATAAAGTGAGAATAAAGAGAATTTGGATAACATTTGATGATTATTAATATTTTTACTATTATCATTATTATTATTATTATTATTATTATTATTATTATTATTATTATTATTACTTTAATTATTAGTATTATTGCCAAGAAATATATTATAACTGTAATAATAACAATAATAATAATGATAGGTATGATTATAATAATACTAATTGTTATAATATTGCTATTAGTATTATTATTACTATTATCATTATTAATATTTTTACTGGTAGTATAATTGTAAAAATAATTATTATAACAGTAATAATTACAGTAATAACGATATTAATTAAAATATGGATATAAATAATTATTATAAAAACGTTATTACTGTTATTATTATTGTTGTTACTACTATTATTGTATTTGTTATTAGTATAATTGTAAAAATAAATATTATAACTCCAATAATTGCAATAAAAATGATAATAATTCCAATAATGATGATAATAATTGCAATAATGATGATAGTGATGATGGTAATGATGATAATGATGATGGTAATGATGATAATGATGATGACAACGATAATAATAATGATAATCATGATAATATGATGATAATAACAGGAATTGTGTCCATATATAATAAAAAAGGTAAAAGAAAAAATTCCTAAAAGTCGAGAAAGCGGCAAAATCTAGCGAAATATAGCCTTTTGAGAGTAGACTCCAAAATGACGTTTTTTCCTTTCATATAATGATTCTGGCAATTATTAGGGTAATAAAGATAATAATTACCAGAATTCTATTAATCATGACAATAATGATGATAAAAATGAGAATAAAGAGAATTTGGATAATATTTGATGATTATTATTATTACTATTATCATTATTATTATCATTATTATCATTATTATTATTATTATTATTATTATTATTATTATAATTATTATTATCATTATTACTATTATTATTATTATTATTATTATTATTATTATTATTATTGTTATAATTATTACTTTAATTATTAGTATTATTGCCAAAAAATATATTATAACTGTAATAATAAAAAATGATAATAATGATAAGTATAATTATAAAAAATACTAATTGTTATAATATTGATATCAATATTATTATTGTTATTATTATCATTATTATTTTTACTGGTAGTATAATTCCAAAAATAATTATTATAGCCCGTAATAATTCCCGTAATAACGATATTAATTAAAATAATGATATAAATAATTATTATAAAAACGTTATTATTATTATTATTATTATTATTGTTATTACTATTATTATTGTAGTTGTTATTAGTATAGATATAAAAATATATATTATAACTGTAATAATTGCAATAATAATGATAATAATTGCAATAATGATGAGAATGATGATGATAATAATGATAATGATGATAACGATGATGATAACGATAATAATGATGATAATCATGATAATAATGATGATAATAACAGGAATTGTGTCCATATATAATAAAAAAGGTAAAAGAAAAAAAATGCCAAAAGTCGAAAAAGCGGCAAAATCTAGCGAAAAATAGCCTTTTGATAGTAGACTTCAAAATGACGTTTTTACCATTCATTTGATGATTCTGGCAATTATTAGGGTAATAGTGATACTAATTACTAGAATTCTATTTATCATGACAATAATGATGATAAAAGTGAGAATGGAGAATTTGGATAACATTTGATGATTATTAATATTATTACTATTATCATTATTATTATCATTATCATTGTTATTATTATTATTATTATTGTTATTATTATTATTTATTATATTATATTATTATTATTTATTATTATTATTACTTTAATTATTAGTATTATTGCCAAAAAATATATTATAACTGTAATAATAACAATAATAACGATATTAATTAAAATAATTATATAAATAATTATTGTAAAAACGTTAATATTCTTCTTATTATTGTTATTACTACTATTATTGTATTTGTTATTAGTATTGATGTAAAAATATATATTATATCTGCAATAATTGCAATAATAATAATAATAATTGCAATAATGATGATAATGATGATGATAATGATGATAATGATGATGATAATGATAATAATGATGATAATCATGATAATAATGATGATAATAAAAGGAATTGTGTCCATATATAATAAAAAAGGTAAAAAAAAAAAAATCCCAAAAGTCGAAAAAGCGGTAAAATCTTGCGAAATATAGCCTTTTCAAAGAAGACTCCAAAATGACGTTTTTTCCATTCATACGATGATTCTGGCAATTATTAGGTTAATAATGATAATTACTAGAATTCTATTAATTATGACAATAATGATGATAGTGAGAATAAAGAGAATTTGGATAACATTTGATGATTATTAATATTATTACTATTATCATTATTATTATCATTATTATCATTATTATATTATTATTATTATTTATTATTTTTATTATTATCATTATTATTATTTTTACTGGTAGTATAATTTTAGAAATAATTATTATAACAGTAATAATTACAGTTATAACGATATTAATTAAAATAATGATATAAATAATTATTATAAAAACGTTATTATTGTTATTATTATTGTTATTACTATTATTATTGTAGTTGTTATTAGTATAGTTGTAAAAATATATATTATAACTGCAATAATTGCAATAATAATTATAATAATTGCAAGAATGATGATAATTGTTGCAATAATGATGATAATGATGATGATAATGATGAGAATGATGATGATAACGATAATAATGATGATAATCATGATAATAATTGATGATAATAACAGGAATTTTGTCCATATATAAAAAAAAATCTCAATAATAAAAAAGGTAAAAGAAAAAAATCCCAAAAGTCGAAAAAGCTGCAAAATCTAGCGAAATATAGCCTTTTGAGAGTAGACTCCAAAATGACGTTTTTTTCCATTTATCTGATGATTCTGACAATTATTAGGGTAATAATGATAATAATTACCAGAATTCTATTAATCATGACAAAAATGATGATAAAAGTGAGAATAAAGAGAATTTGGATAACATTTGCTGATTATTAATATTATTACTATTATCATTATTATTATGATTATTATCATTATTATCATCATTATTATTATTATTTTATTATTATTATTTATATTATTATTATTACTTTAAATTATTAGTATATTGCCAAAAAAAAAGTATTATAACTGTAATAATAACAATAATAAAAATGATAAGTATAATCATAATAATCTAATTGTTATAATATTTATTAATATTATTATTGTTATCATTATCATTATTATTTTTTTTACTGGTAGTTAATTGTAAAAAAAAAATTATTATAACAGTAATAATTACAGTAATAACGATATTAATGAAAATAATGATATAAATAATTATTATAAAAACATTATTATTGTTATTATTATTGTTATTAATATTATTATTGTAGTTGTTATTAGTATAGATGTAAAGATATATATTATAACTGCAATAATTGCAATAATAATGATAATAATTCCAATAATGATGATAATAACAGGAATTGTGTCCATATATAATAAAAAAAAGGTAAAAGAAAAAAAATGCCAAAAGTCGAAAAAAACGGCAAAATCTAGCGAATATAGCCTTTTGAGAGTAGACTCCAAAATGACGTTTTTTCCATTAATTTGAATCTGGTAATTATTAGGGTAATAAGAAATAATTACCAGAATTCTATTAATCATGGAAAAATAATGATGATAAAAGTGAGAATTAAGAGAATTTGGATAAAATTTGATGTTTACACACACACACACACACACACACACACACATTTATTTATACACACACACACACATAATTATACACACACAAAAAAAAAAAAACACACACACACATATTTATATATCTATACACACACACAAATATATATTTATACACACACACATACACACACAGACACACACAAAAACACGCACACATACACACACACACATACACACACACACACATTTATATATTATAAATAATATATAAATATAATATAATATATATTATGCATAATAATAATATATATATATATATATATATATATTACACACACACACAAACACTCACCCACACATATGCACACTCTCATATATAGAGAGAAAGAAATAAAGGACACACATTCATATATGATAACTATCACTCTTTCTCTCTCTCTCTCTTCACACATACACACACACAGGTATATATATATATATATATATATATATATATATATATATATATATATATAATATATATATATATATATATATATATATATATATATAATGTAATACATTATTATATATATATATATAGATATATATATAAAATATATATATATATATATATATATATATATATATATATATGTACGTACAAACGATAAGAATATATATATTCATATATATAAAATATATATATATATATATACCTTGTGTGTGTATGTGTGAAGAGAGAGAGAGGAAAGGTGATAGTTTCATTTTGAAGGTTGTCCTTTATTTTTCTTCTATTATGAGAGGTGCTATGTGTGGGTGAGTTTTTTGTGTTTGTAATATATATTATATATATATATATATATAAAATTATATATATAATTATTATATATATTATATATATATATATATATATAAAGGTGTGTGTGTGTATGTGTGTGTGTGTATGGGCTGTGTTGTGTCGTGTGTGATTTTGGGTGTGTAAAAATAATTTGTGTGGTGTAAGATTTTAAAAATATTTGTGTTGTGTTTTTTTTTTTTTGGTGTAAATTAGTGTTGTGTGTGTTAAAAAAGGTGGTGTGTGTGTGTTTTTGTGTGTGTGTAAACATAAAAGTTTCCAAATTCTTTTAATTCTCATTTTTTATCATCTTTATTGTCATGTTTAAATAAAATTCTGGAAATTATTTCTTTATTACCAATAATTCCCAGAATCATCAAATTAAGGGAAAAAAAAAGTCTTTTTGGGAGCTACTCTCAAAGGCTATTTTTCCTAGTTTTCCCCGTTTTTTCGACTTTGGTTTTTTTTCTTTTACCTTTTTTTTTAAATATGGACAAAAACCTGTTTTATCATCATTTTTGGGAATTATTATTTTTTTATTAAATTATTGCAGTTTTAAATATATATCTTTACATCTATACAATAACATACAATAATAATTTTAAATAACAATAATAAAACAATAAAATGTTTTATATAATTATTTTTCTTTATTTTCATTAATACGTTATTACTGAAATTTATTACTTTTATATAATTATTTTACAATTAACTACCAGTAAAAAAAAATAATAATGTAATGAAACAATAAAAATTTTAAATAACAATATTATAAAAATTTTAGTTTTATTAGATTAAATATTTCATTTTTATTATTGTTATTTTTACAGTTATAAACATTTTTTTGGAAAATAATACTAATATTAAAGTAATAATAAAAAATAAAAATAAAAATAAAAATAAAAATAATAATAAATAATAATAAAGATAATAATCATAATAATAATGAAAATAGTAAAAATATTAATAATCAAAAATGTTATCCAATTCTCTTTATTCTCACTTTTATCTATTTTTGTCATGAAATAGAATTCTGGTAATTATTACATTTTTACCCTAAAAAATTGTCAAATCATCAGATAAATAAAAAAAACGTATTTTGGGTCTACTCTCAAAGGCTATATTTCGCTAGATTTTGCGCTTTTTCGATTTTTGGGGATTTTTTTTTTTTACCTTTTTTTTTAAATGGACAAACCCCTGTTTTTATCATAAATTAATAATTTATCATCTTATTATGTTATCATCATCATTTCTCTTTATCATCATCATTATCATCTTATTGAAAACAATTTCATCATTCTTGCAATTTTTATAATTATTATTGCAATTATTGCAGTTAAATTATTTTTACAATATACTAATAAAAACTCAATAATAATAGTAATAACAATAATAAAACAATAATAACGTTTTTAAATAATTATTATATCATTTTTTTTAATTAATATCGTTATAACTGTATTATTAGTATAATAATTTTTTCAAAAAATTATACTCCAGTAAAAATAATAATAAGTAATAATAAAAATAGTAATTTTTAAAACAAATCATAACAATTAGTTTTATTAAATTAACCTATCATTTTTATTATTATTATTATTAACAATACAGATATAATATATTTTTGGCAATAATACTAATAATAAAGTAGAATAAAAATAATAATAAATAATATAATAAAATAATAAAAATAATAATAATAAAAATGTAATAAGATAATAAAATGATAATAGTAATAATTAATAATCACAAAGTTATCCAAATTCTTTATTCTCACTATCATCATTATTGAAATTTAAATAAATTTAGTAATTATCATTTTTAAACCCTAAAATTGCCAGAATCATCTAGAATGGAAAAAACGTTTTTTGGAGTTTTTTTGAAAGGCTATATTTCGAAAGATTTTCCGTTTTTTCGACTTTTGGGTTTTTTTTTTTTTATTTTTTTATTATATATGGACACAATTCCTTTATATCATCTTATATCTGATTATCATCATTTTATCATTATCATATCTTATCATCATTTCATCTCTTATCATCATTTTTGCAATTAATTTTTTATTGCAATTTTTGCAGATATAATAATATTTTTACATCAAACAAATAACAAATCCCAATAATAGTATTAAACAATAATAAGAAGAATATTAACTTTTTTTACTAATTATTTAATAATTATTTAATAATTCGTTTTACGTAATTATTTTTGTAAAATAATTATTTTTAAAATTTAAAAACTACCAGAAAAAGTAATAAAAATGATAGAAATAAAAATAATAATTTTAATAAAAATTTATAAAAATTTTTATTTATAATTTACTTTCTTTATTATTTTTGTTATTATTCAGTTATAATATATTTTTGGAAAATAATACAAAAATTAAAAGTAAAATAATAATAATAATAATAAAAAAATAAAATAATAATAAAATAATAATAATAACAAAAAAAAATAAAAATAAAAATAATAATAAAATAAAAACAATGATAATAATAATAAAAATAATAATAATAAAAATGATGAAAATGATAATAATAAGAAAAAGAAAAATTTTAAAATAATCAAAAATGTTATCCAAATTCCATTTCACTTTTTCACATTATTGTCATGATAAATAGAATTTAGTAATTTTAGTATCACATTCCCCTAATAATTGCCAGAATATCAAATAAATGGTAAAAACGTCATTTTGAAGTCTACTATCAAAGGCTATTTTTCGCTAGATTTTCCCGCTTTTTCGACTTTTGGCTTTTTTTTTTCTTTTACCTTTTATTATATATGGACACAATTCCTGTTATTATCATCATTATTTCATGATTTCTCATTTTATCTTTTACATCTCGTTATCATCATATCTTTATTTCATCATCTTTCTTCATTATTGCAATTATTCTTTATTGCAATTATTACTTTTTAAAAAATTATTTTTATACATACTAATAACAACTACAAAATAATATAATAAAAATAATAATAATAATTAATAAAACGTTTTTTAAATAATTTTTTTTTATCATTATTTTAATTAAATCGTTTTTATGTAATTATTACTCTAAAAAATTTATTTTAAAATTATACTCCCAGTAAAAAAAAATAAAAAGAAATAAAAAAAATAAATTTTAATAACAAATTATAACAATTGTATTTTTATTTTATACTTATATTATTATCATTGTTATTATTACAGTTAAAATTTTTTTTGGCAAAATACTAATAATTAAAGTAAAATTATAAAAATAAAAATAAAAAGAATAAATAAAATAATAATAATAGAATAATGATAATAAAAATTTAATAATAATAAAAATAATAAAAATAATAATAATAACGATAATATAATAAGATAATAATATTATAAAATAATAATAATAAAATAATAATAATAATGATAAATAATGATAAAAAATGAATAGTAAAAATAAAACAAAATATTATCCAAATTCCTTTATTTTTTTTTTTTTAATCATTTTTGTCATGATTAATAGAATTCTGGAAATTTATTATCTTTTTACCCTAATAATTCCCCAGAATCTTATTGAAAAAAAAAAAACGTCATTTTGGAGTCTACTCCAAAAGGCATATTTCGTAGATTTGCCGCTTTCTCGACTTTTGGAAATTTTTTTTTTTTCCCTTTTTTATTATAATGGACAAAATTTCCCTGTTATTATATATATTATCATTTAAATCTTTTTATTACGTTTCTCATCATTACATCTTACCATCATCTTTATCTCATTCCATCATCACTATCTCTTATTGCAATTATTATCAATTTTTGGGAATTATATCATTTTTTTTGCAATTATTGGAGTTATAATATTTTTTTTTACAATTATACAAATAACAAATCAATAATAGAGAAAACAACAATAAAAAATAACAGAAAATAACGTTTTATAAAAATTTATTTTTCCATTTTTTTAATTAAATATCGTTTTACTGAATTATACTTTTTTAAATAATTTTTTTTAAAATTATCTACCAGAAAAAATATTAAAAAATGATAATAGAAATAAAAATACTAATAGCAATATTATAAAAATTTTATTTTATAACATACCTATCTTTAAATTATTTTTGTTATTATTACAGTTAAAAATTATTTTTGGCAAAATACTAATAATTAAAGTAAAATAATAATAAAAAATAATAAAAAAAATAATAATAATAAAATGATAATAGTAATAATTTTAAATAATCATCAAATGTTATCCAATTCTTTTATTCCCCTTTTACATCAATTGTCATGATTAAAAAATTCGGAAATTTATTATATCATTACCCAAAAATTTGCCAAAATCATCAAATGAATAAAAAAACGTTATTTTCGAGTTACTCTAAAAAGCCTATATTTGCTTGATTTCCCCGTTTTTTCGATTTTGGATTTTTTTCTTTACCTTTTTTTTTATTAGGAGAAAATTCTGTTTTTATCATCATTTATGATGATTATCATCATTTTTATCGTTCATCATCATATATCATTATCATCATCTTTATCATCATTTTTACAATTATTATCATCTTATTGCTTTTATTTCTTATTATTCCAAATTTAGTATTTAAATATATATTTTACATTATCCTAATTAAAACTCAATGAAATAATAATAACAATAATAATAACAATAATAACGTTTTTATAAAAATTATTTATATCATCATTTTAAAATATCTTTATTACTATAATTATTACTTTTATAATAATTATTTTTACAATTTTACCCGAAAAAATAATAATAATGTAAAATAGAAAATAAAAATAAAAAAAATTCTTTAAAACAATTAATTTTAAATTTATATTTATCATTTTTTTTTTGTTATTATTCAATTATAATATTTTTTTTTGGAAATAATACTAAAAATTAAAGTAATAATAAAAATAATAATAATAAATAAAAATAATAATAGTAATAATAGTAATAAAATAATAAAATAATAATGATAATGATAATAAAAATGAAATAGAAATAATAATAATAATCATCAAAGTTATGAAAATTCTTTTTTCTCATTTTTATCTCATTATTGTCATGATTATAGAATTTGGAAATTTCCCTATCTTATTAATTTAATAATTTGAGAATCATCAAAAATGGAAAAAACTTTATTTAGAGAACGTGAAAAGACAAATTTTTCGCTAGATTTTGCCTTTTTTTTTTGACTTTTGGGTTTTTTTTTTTTTCCCTTTTTTTTTATTATTATGGAAAAAATTTGTTGTTATTTCTATTATTATCGTTTATCACATTATTATCGTTATCATCATTTATCATCTTATATACATATCACTTATTGAAATTATTATCATCATTATTGTAATAATCATTTTTGCAATTTTGAATTTAAAATATATTTTTTACATCTATACAAAAAACAATAAATAAAAATAGTAATGCAATAATAATAGCAATAAAAACTTTTCAAATAATTTTTTTTTATCATTATTTTTTTAAATATCGTTATTCTGTAAATTATTTTAAAATAATTTTTTTTAAAATTTATACTATTAGTAAAAATAAAAATGATGTTTAATAATAAAATAATAATATTAAAAAACAATATTATAACAATATACAATTATAATTATATTATCATTTTATTATTTTTATTATTACATTTTTAAATATATTTTTGGCAAAATACTAATAATTAAAGTAAAAATAGAAATTTTAATAATAATAATAATAATAAAAAATAAAAATAATAATAAAAAATAATGATAATAATGATAATAAAAATGATATTTAATAATATGAAAAATTTATCAAATGAAACCCAAATTCTTTTTATTCCATTTTATCATCATTATTGTCTGTTTAAATAGATTCAGGTTATTTCTTTATTACCCAATAATTCCCAGAATATCCATAAAGGAAAAAAACGTTATTTTGGAGTCTACTCCAAAAGGCATATTTCGCTGATTTTGCCGTTTTTTCGACTTTTGTGATTTTTTTTTTTTTCCCTTTTATTATATATGGACATAAAACTCTTATTATCATATTTTTATCAGTTTTACATCTTTATTATCGTTATCAATATTATACTTTATCATCTTTTATCATAAATTTTTTCATCATTATTGCAATTATTATCTTTATTATTGCAATTTTGCATTTTATAATAATTTTTTACATCTATTCTATAACAACTACAAAAAAATAGTAATAACAAAAAAATAAAAAAACATTTTTATAACAATCTTTATATCATTTTTTAAATTAATATCGTTTTTTGTAATTATTATGTTAAATAATTATTTTTACAATTATATTCCCAGTAAAATAATAAAAATGAAATAATAAAAATACTAAATCAATAAAATATTATAACAATTAGTATTATTAAAATTATTTTGTCTTATTATTTTTTCATTTTTTACGTTATTTTTTTTTGGCATATACAAATAATTAAAGTAATAATAACAAATAATAATAAATAATAAAAATAAATAATAATAAAAATAAAAATAATAAAACAATATAAAATAATAATAAAAAAAATAAATAATAAAAATAATAGAAAAAATAATAATAATAATAATGATAAAATGATAAAAATAATGATCTAGTAAATTTTAAATTTATCATCAAATATTACCCCAATTCTCTTTATTCTCACTTTTTATCATCATTATTGTCAGATTAAAGAATTTGGAAATTTATTATCATTATCACCCTAATCTAAAATTAAGGGAAAAAAACGCTAGTTTTTGCCGCTTTTTCGACTTTTGGTTTTTTTTTTACTTTTTTAATATATAAACAAAATTTCCTTTTATTACATCATTATTATCAGTTATCATCTTATTATCTTTACATCCCTTTATCATCATTATTGCAATATTTTTGAAGGTTCGTGAGCGGGTCCTCTTATCACACCGTCAAAGTGGCGACCCCCGTGAAGCGGGATAAAAGGGCATAAGGGCCGGGATGGTGGGCCCTGTTTCTCCATAAAATAAACAAAAAAAACAAAAAATATAAATAAAAATCCCTCAAAGCCCTCATGAGAAAAGGGGGGTCTGAAATACAGTATAGGGGCTTTATAAAACCCAAAGCACATTTTAAAAAACATTAGCAATGCCCGCTTTTTTTAACAATGGCAAGAATAAGGCTCAGATCAACCTTTTTTGTTCCCCTTTTCCGGCAAACACTGTGGATCCTGGGGAGGAGCCACAAAAACACTTCGACTGACAAATTTATTCACCCGATGGCCCCCCTTTATAGGCGGGGGGAGAGACAATAGAACATCAACTTTTTTTCCAAATTTTTTAAAAAACGATTTTAATACAGGGAAAAGGTAGTGGTCACTACAGAGTAAAATACATATACTTTTTGTTTTAAAAATAAAAATATAAAAATAATAAATTTAAAAAAAGTGCAGATACAAAAATTTTGGCATAAAAAGGTCATCAAAAAGGGGCAAAAAAAAACAATAAAAAAATGAAAAAAAAATGGACAACAAATCATCCCGCTTAAAATGAAAAGATACTAAAACCATAAAATCTCACTGAAAAAAGAGTAAAAAAAAAAGGCCCCGAAAAAATTTTTTAAATTTTTATTTAAAGAAAACACAGAAAACTAAATTAGCCTTGTTTACTAAAAATAGTCAAACCAAAAAATCCCCCCTCAAAAACAGAACTCATATAAAACATTAAAATTTCATACAAACAAATTAAAAAAAAAGTAAAACAAGCGGCAGTTTGGGACACGAAGCCCCGCGGTTCTAAAAAGCCCGAATCAACAAGTAAACAAAAACATAAACAAATTTAAATGAAATTTAAAAATGTAATGGTTTTTTGACTATACAAAAAGGCTGGATACATAAAATTATATAAAGTAAAAAAATGTAAGTGTCAGGGGATCCGTCGCTGGGCTCCTCCAGGATCATACGAATTCCCCTTGGGCCCGGGGTAAGGTCGGGTAAAAGGGGTTTAAGGGGTCAGTTAAGGAGTAGGGACTAGAAATAAGGGATTGGTAGAGGAAAAGGGAGGGAGATAGGATGATGGCAGATATATATAAAGTATAGGCAAGGAAAGGCTACAAGTGAGGGTAGTCTAGTAGGGTTTTGCACAGGAGCTAACTTATATGAGTCCATAAATAAAAGGGCAAAAGGGAAAAGCAAAAAAAAAAGGGGGGGGGAGGTAGAAAGGAAGGGTAGGGCAACAGTGTATGAGAGGGAAAAAAAAGACAAAGATGAACAAAAAAAAGAAAAAAGCTTTTAGACACTAGGCTAAAAGGAAAGCTAAAACCCCTGAATATAATGTAGAGATTTGGGGAGCAGAAATGAACAGAAAGGGAAATAAGAGAAGAAGAGAAAGGAAAAAAAAAGACGGGGAACTAAAACAAGACAAAAAAAAAGAGAGGAAGAGAAAGAGGGAGGTAGGAGTAAAAATGTATGGAAGAGAGAGAGAGGGAGAGGAGAGAGAGAGAGAGAGAGAGAGAAGTAAGGGGGAGTGAGTGGGAGAGAGAGGGGGGGAGGAGGAAGAGGGGGCAGCAAGGGTAAGGAAGAGAGAAAGAGAAAGAGAGAGAGGAGGGGCAGGGAGCAGCAAGGGAGAGTAAGATTGGGAGAGAGAGAGAGAGAGAGAGAGAAGAGGAAAAAGAATGGAGAGCGAAAAGGAAGAAAAGGAAACAAGTAAGGGGGGGGGCAGGAAAAAAAAAGGAAGGGGGGGGGTAGAAGAAGGGAGGGCCTAGAGGCCTAAAATTTTCATCATTATTGCAATTATTTTATTATTTGAAAAAAATTGCAGTTTTAATATATTTTTACATCTTACTAATAACAACTAAATAATAAAGTATAACAAAAATGAAAAATAATAACGTTTTTTTAATAATTTTTTATCCTTATTTTTTAAATTAAAATCGTTTTTACTTAATTATTACTGTTTAATAATTATTTTTTCAATTATACTACAGTAAAAATAAAATAAGATAAAAAAATAATAATAATAATATCAATAACAATATTATAACAAAATAAAAATTATTTTTAATTATTTTTTTTATTAAATTAAATTTTTTTTTAAAAATTGTTTTTTTTTTGTATTAAAAAGTTTTTTTTAAATATTT
>NW_023661439.1:196168-206168 GCF_015228065.2 Penaeus monodon
TAGGATTTGTCGATGTTTTTGATAATAATGATGATAAACGATAATATTGATGATAATCATGATAATAATGATGATAATAAAAGGAATTGTTGTCCATATTATATAAAAAAGTAAAAGAAAACATTTCCAAAAGTCGAAAAAAGCGGGCAAAATCTAGCGAAATATAAGCCTTTTGAGAGTATACTCCAAAATAACGTTTTTTTTTTTCGATTCTTTGACGATTTTGGAATTATTAGAGTAATATTGATATTAATATATATACACAGAGAATCAAAAACCACAATACAGAAAAACAATACGCACTACACACACACACCACACACACACACACACACAACACACCCAACAACACACCACACACACACCATTATATATATATATAATATATATATATATATAATATATATTATATATATATATAAATATATATATATATAATATATATATATATATATATAATATATAATTATATATATATATCATATATATACGGGCCGCGGTCGGCCGAATGGTTAGAGCGTCGAATTCAAGACTGTCACGACGGCAATCGAGTTCGAGGGTTCGAGTCACCGGGCCGGCGGTTGTTCCCTTGGGCAAGGAACTCAATTTCGATTGCCTGCCTAGCCACTGGGTGGCAAGCCAGCCAAGTCAGGCCGGGTAAATAGAGATGGTGACTCCGATACACGAAACAAAGGAAAGAAAGAAAAAAAAAAAAAAAACACCGGGCGGAAGGCAATGGCAAACACACTGCTCTAAATTGCTAAGAGAAAATCATGGAAGCCCATGATGTCAAGCCGCGGTGGCCGAAAGGTTAGAGAATCGGACTCAAGAGTCACGACGACATCTCGTTCGATGGGTTCGAGCACCGGCCGACGCGTTGTCCTGAGCAAGGAAACCTCACCGTGATTGCCTACCTAGCCACTGGAGTGGCCAAAGCCAGCCAAGTCAATGGCCTGTTCCCAAGCCCGGATAATAGAGAGAATGATTACCCTAAAAGGAACACGGCACTCTCGTGGAAAGGAACAGGGACCCTACCCACCGTACTCACTCCAAGAGCAGCCACAACATGAAAAAAACTACAATTAAGTATCATGCTGTGATCACGGCGGCTCAGACATGAACCTACCGTTAAAAGACGAAGATATATAGATATATACATACATACAAACATACATACATACATACAGACATATATATATCTATAGATAGAATATTAGATATTATATATATATATATAGTATATATATACATACAAACATTACATACATACATATAATATATGTGTGTGTGTGTGTGTGTGTGTGTGTGTGTGAGTGTGTGTGTGTGGGTGTGTGGATGTGTTTGTGTGTGTTTGTGTGGTGGCGTGGTGTGTGTGTGTGTGTTTGTAGGTAACTGAAAAAATCCGTAGTCTCAGTTTCAAGTAAAATCTAATTTTTGTATTGTGGGTTTGTCTGCCATTCTATCAACACGGAAGAGTGTTTTCTATTAATAGGGGAAGATAAAAAGTGGAAGGAGGAGACAAGGGAACTGAGAGATAGGAAGTGGACAGAAAGACGCCTGAGACGAGGAGAAGGAGGAGAAAGGGGAACTTTGCGACGAGGAGCAGAGGGAGGAAGGGGTTGAAAAAGGAGGAGGAGGAGAGGGAAGGCATAACCGAGAGATAGAAGGGAAAGAAGGAAGCGGAGGAGAATAGATAATAGATAGATAGATAGATGAGATAGATAGAAGGAGCAACGGGGAGAAATAAGAGGAAGGAGGTACGAGTAGGAGGAAAAGGGGCTATGGGAGGGATAGAAGGGAAGGAGGGGGTAGAGGAGGAAGGAGGAGTAGGAGAATGGGGGGATCGGTGGGGATAGAAGTGGAAGGCGGGAAGAGGAGAGAGAGTGTGAGGAGGGAGGGGGAACGGAGAGAGTATAAGGGTAAGGATGGAGGAGGAGAGGAAGGGGGGAATGAGGAGAGAGAAGTGGAAGTATTTGACAGGAGGGGGAAGAGGGAGGAGGAAGAGGGGAACGGAGAGATAGAAGTGGAAGGAGGAGGAGGAAAGGGAGGGGGCGAAGAGACAGAAGGGGAAGGAGAGGACAGAGAAGGAAAGGGGGAAACTGAGGAGATAGAGTGGAAGGGGTAGAGAAGGAGGGACGAAGAGGGAACAGAGGAAGAAAATGAGTAAGGAGGAGGAGGAACGGAGGAGGAGGGACGGAGAGACAGAAGGAGGGAGGAGAATAAGAGGAGGAGGCGGTGAGATAAAATGACAGACAAAGAAAGGACAACATACATTGCTAGACTCTTGTATAATACACACACACACACACACACACACACACACACACACACACAGACACACACACACACCAACACACAGATAGATAAGAGATCGAGAGAGATAGAGATAGAGAGAGAGAAGAGAGAGAGAGATAGAGAGAGAGAGAGAGAGTAGAGAGAGGGGGGGGGGGGGGGGGGGGGGGGGGGTGGGGGCGGGGGGGGGGGGGGGGGGGGGGGGGGGGGGGGGGAGGGTCGGGGGCGTGGGGAGAGAGAAAGACAGGAGAGAGGGAGAGACAGAAGTACAGAGGACAGGGCTGGGGGGGGGGGGGGGAAGTACAGGCAGAGAGAGAGAGAGAGAGAGAGAGAGAGATGAGAGAGAGCGAGAGAGAGGAGAGATAGGAGAGAGATGACAGAGAGAACAGAGAGAGGAGAGGGGGGTGAGAGGGGCGAACAGAGCGAGAGATAGAGAGAAGAGAGAGAGTAGAGAGAGGAGTATAGAGAGGGATGAGAGCGAGAGTAGAGAGAGGCAGAGAGAGACAGAGAAAAAGAGAAGAGGGGGAGAGAGAAATAGAAGAGAGAGGGAGGAGATAGAGATAAGAGAGAGAGAGAGAGAAGAGTATAGGGGAGGAGGGGGGGGAGAGGGATACAGGAGCAGAGAGCGATGAGACGAGCGACGAACGAATCATGCGAAGCGAGCTGAGGAGAAGAGGAGAGAGAGAGAGAGAGAGAAGAGAGAGAGAGAGAGAGAAAAAGAGAGTAGAAGAAGAGAGAGAGAGAGAGAGAGAGAGAGAGAAATAAAACAAATGAAAGAGAAAGAGACGAGAGAGGAGAGAGAGAGAGAGAGATGAGGAAGAAAAACATAGATAGGAGAGATGGGTGGGGGGTGGGGGGGGGGGGGGGGCGGGGGGGGTGGCGGGGTGGGGGGGAGGGGGGGGAGGGGGGGGGGGGGGGGGGGGGGGGGGGGGGTGGGGGGGGGGGGGGTGGGGGGTGGGGGTGGGGGGAAGGGTGTGGGGCGGGGGGGGTGTGGGGGTGGCTGGCGACGGAGAGCGAAAGAGGGGAGAGCGAGAGATAGAAAGGGAGCGGAGATGAGAGATAGAGAGAGAGAGAGAGAGAGAGAGAGAAGAGAGAGAGAGTATGAGAGAGAGAGAGAGAGGGGGAAGAGAGACGAGAGGAGAGACAAAGAGGGACCACAGACAGGGAGGACCTGGTAAGAAAGACACACCACACACCTACACACACACACACACACACACACACATACTCACACACATAAGAGAAGAGAAAGAGAGATAGAGAGAGATAGAGATAGAGAGAGAGAGAGAAGGGGGGGGGGGGGGGGGGGTGTGGGGGGAGTGTGTTGGGGTGGGGGGGGTGGGGGGGGGGGGGAGGGGGGGCGGGGAGAGAGACAGACAGAGAGAGGGAGAACCGAAAGACAGAACAGGGATGGGGGGGCGGGGTGAAGGAGAGAGAGATAGAATGAGAGAGAGAGAGAGAGAGAGAGAGATATAGAGAGATATAGAGAGATAGAGGGCGAGGGAGAGTAGATGGGGAGAGAGAGACGGATGGAGTCGTAGGTAGAGAGAGAGGAGAGAGAGAGAGAGAAGGAGAGAGAGAGCGAAAGGAGAGAGATGGGTAAAAAAGGAAAAAAGGGGGGAAAAGGAGGTGAAGGGGGAGAAAGGGGGGGGGGGGAGAAGAGTAACGGAGAGAGAGACCAGAGAGGATGAGAGAGAGATAGAGAGAGTTGTGAGGATAGAGAGATATAGGATAGATACGAGAGAGAGATCGAAGAGAGGATAGAGAGTGAGATGAGGAGAGAGAGAGAGAGAGAGATGAAGATGGAGAGGTAGAGATATGAGCGATATAGATATAAGGTATAGATATACGTAGGGAGAGATACAGAGAGAGAGAGATGGAGAAGAGATAGAAGAGAGAGAAAGACGGAGAGATAGACACGGAGATAATATATATATATTTATATATATATATTATATATATATATACATATATATATATATATATATATATTATTTTATATAGAATATATATATATATATCATATCAATATATCACATATATATATTATATATATGTATATATGCATATCTATATATATACATAACATATAAAATATATAGTATAGAAAGATATATATATAGATATAGAGATATATATAAAATATAAATTATATATATATATATAGATAATATATATATATATATTGTATATGTTTGTTTATATTATAAATATCGATCGATCTGATCGAGCTATCGATGAGATGCGATGTAGAGTAGAGATAGAGAGTATATACTATATATTGATATAGATAGATATAAATATTATATATATGTTTATATCAATACAATACCTATATGGGACCGAGATATATAGATCGATAGATATATATCTATAGAAGATAGAGAGAGATAGAAGAGGAGAGACAGAGACGAGAGCTAGAGAGAAGAGAGATAGATAGATGCTATATATATTACAGAGAGATAGACAGAGAGAATAAATGAAACAAATAAAGAGACATAGATAGAGAGATGAGAGAGAGAGCGAGAGAGGTAGATGATATATTGGTTTTACTATATATCGGGTATTGGCTGGGGTGTGGGTGGGGTGTGGTGTGCTGGGGTTTGTGGGTGTGTGGTGTAGTGGGTTTTGTGTGTGTGTGTGTGTGTGGTGTGTGTCTGTGGGGGTGGGTGGGGGGGGGGGGTGTGTGGGGTTGTGGGTGGTGTGGGGGTGGCGGTGGGGGAGGGGGGGTGGGGTTGTGTGTAAGTGTGGGTGTGTGTGTTGTAGAGATATAAGAGAGATAGAGATATATAGATATATATAAGATATATATATCTATTTACATAGATATAGATATTAGAGATAGAGAAGATAGAGAGAGAGATGGACATAGAGAGATATATATATTCATCAATGTAAGATATATATAGATGATATAGAGAGATATTAGAGATGAATGATATATATAGATATGTATATTATAGTATATATATGTATGTATGGATCCGCTCGGCCGCTCGCTCGCTCTCTCTCTCTGCTCGAGCGCGAGAGAGGTAAGAGAGAGATATAGATAGATAGCGATAGAGAGATGATATATATATGTATATATATATAACCTAACCCTCCACACATACCACGCAACCTCACACACCTATTTATATTATCTATATACGTATCCCGCTATATAATAACACACACACACACACACAACACACACACAACACACACACCACACTACATGCACACACACACACACACACACACCACACTACATGCACACACACACACAAACCACCGACACACCCACCACACCACACACACACCACACACACACCACACACCTATAGATCGATATAGATATAGAGAAAGATAATAGATAGATAGAGAGTATAATATAGTAGAGATATATAATATATATATATATATATTATAATAGATTATATATATATCTAGATATATATATATATATATATATCACACACACATATATGCTCTCTATACCCACACACATAGAAAAGCACCACCCATAAAAACACTACAATACAACACACACACCACACACACACACACCACACAAACACCACACACACAAAATAGATATAGATATATATATAATATTTATATATATATATATTATATATAAATATCTCATATATATATATATTATATGGTTGGTGTAAGCATGGCATACGGGTTTCATACCCGGATGTGGACCTAGGTTCAGTCCTGGTCAGGGAGGGTTGTTATTTATCGATATCAATGCGGCATGGCATTATTCTATCTTTCATTAAAATATAACTCCAGGACATCTGACTTAGATGAATTGCTAAATCAATTTCCACCGAGTGCCCCACGGGAATTTGTGAGCGTAAAACTGACTGTCATACTCAATATGAGTAAGTAGACAGGTAATGTCTATGAGCTAGTAAGATCCTAGTTGCACACTCCTTTTAGTGGGTCGGTGGCATGGTGGGTTAGCACTGGCCTTCCGTTTCTATACCCGGAGGACCTAGGTTCCAGTCCTGTCAGGGAGGGTTGTTATTTTATCGAATCAATCGGCATTGCATTATTCTACTTCATTAAAATAACCTCAGGACATACGGACTTAGGTTTAGTGAATTGCTGAAATCAATTTCCACGAGGCCACGGGGAGTGAGCGTAAAAACTTCGCTGCCATTACTCAGTATGAGGAGACAGGTAATGTCTATGGAGCTAGTAAGATCCTAGTTGCACAATCCTTTAGTGGGGCGTGTGGCATGGTTGGTTGTGCATGGCCTCCGGTGTCATACCCGAGGGACTAGGTTCCAGTCCGCGGTCAGGGGAGGTTGTGTAGTTAGCCGAGTATCAATGCGCATTGCATTATTCGAGCGTGCATGAGAGAGAAATAGATAGAGAGAGAAATAGAGAGCTAGAGATAGAGAGAGTAGATGAGAGGAAGAGCATATATAGATAGACAGAGATATGAGATATATGAGAGAGATATGGAGAGTATATATATGAGATATATATATATATATTTATATAATATATAAGATATAGATATAGATATATAGTAGGAATAGACATTGAGGAAGGGTAGTTTTACGTATTGGTAGTAAGAAGTATAAGAACAACAAGAAGAAGAAGACTATGATGTAATAAAAGTCAGTATTGTGATACGAGTAGGTGTTTATTGATATAGATAGATGGGTAGTGTAGATAAGCAAATAAATTGGTGATTGGGTCGTATGGCGAAGTGAGGAATAGATACGTGTATAATAAGTAGTATACATGTACATATATACAGTATGTATTATAGGGATAGACATAGACAGGAAACACACACACCCGAGACAGCGAGCGGGCGACCGTAACAGCAGAGGAAAACAATAAGGAAGGAGAAGGAAGAAGAAGAAGAAGAAGAAGAAGAAGAAGACAAAAGAAGAAGAAGAAGAAGAAGAAAAGACGAAGGAGAAGAACAAGAAGTAAGAAGACGAAGAAGAGAAGCAGAAGAAAGAAATAGCCAACTAAGAAGAAAGAAGAATACAAGAACAAGAACGGTGGGGGAGAGCGAGAGAGAGATAAGAAAGGGATAGACAGACCAGACAGTACTCAGGATGAGAGAGAGAGAGAGATAAAGAGAGAGAGCGAGAGAAGGACTCGAGAAGATGAGAGAGAGAAGAGAGAGGAGAGAGAGAGAGAAGAGAGAGGGCGGATGAGAGAAACGGGGGGGGGGGGATACGTATGATGAGGGAGTGGAGCAGGGATAGAGAGGAGAGAGAAGAGAGAGAGAGAGAGAGTATAGAGAGAAGAGAGGAGGAGAGATATAGAGAGACACAGACAGAGAGACAGAGAAGAGAGAGAGAGAGAAGAGAAGAGATAGAGGAGAGAGAAGAGAGAGAGAGAGAGAGGAAAACAAAGAGAGAGAGAGATGTAGAGAGAGAGAGGAGATAGAGGGGGGTAGAGAGAGAGAAAAGACAGAGAGAGAGAGAGAGACGAATAGAGAGAAGATAGAGATGAGAGAGAGAGATAGAGAGATAGGAATGTGGGGGAGGGGGAGAGGGAGATAGAGGACAGAGAGACATAGAGGGAGGAGGATGTATAGATAGATATAGCGAGAGAGATAGATATATATATGGCAATGAGAGAGAGAGTTATAGTAGAGAGAGAGAGTAGAGAGAGAGAGAGTGAGAGGGAGAGAGAGAGATGGAGTAGAGAGAGATAGAGAGAGAGAGAGAGACACCAGACCCGAGAAGAGAGAGAGAGAGAGAGGATAGAGATAGAGGATATATAGTATTAGAGAGAGATAAGAGAGAGAGAGAGAGAGAGAGAGACCAGAGAGACCGAGTAACGGAAGATCGAAGAGAGAGCAGAGAATAGAGTAGGGAGAGATATAGAGAGTAGAAGAGAGAGAGAGAGAGAGGCGAGAGAAGAGAGAGAGATAGAGAGAGGATAGGAGGAGAGAGAGATAGAGAGAGAGAGAAAGAGAGCTATATAGAGATCACCAGTACACTGAGAAGACAGGTGAATGTATATATATATATAGATATATAGAGATAAATACAGATATATATATAGAGAATAGATATAGATATAGATATAGAAGGGAGAGAGAGATAGTAGAGCTATATATATAGATAAGAGATATATAGATCTATATAAAATATATATATAAAATATTTATATCTGATATGTGACGTCTTTATACACACACACACACACACACACCACACACACACACACACAAGAGATATGAGATGATAGATATATATAGATAATATGAAGAGAGAGATAGAGAGAATAGATAGATAGTAGAGAGGGAGTTAGAGATATATATGAAGGTATAGAGATATAGACGCAGAGTGATTAGAGTATATTATAGAGATAGATGATATAGAGCGAGAGTAGAGAGATATCGAGATAGTGAGGTAAGATAGTGACAGCTTAGAGATAGATTATGATACTAGATAGATAGAAGATATATAATATAAGATTATATATATGATATATAAATATATGTATAATATATATATAATATATAGATAGATATGAGTTAGATATATATATATTAGAGAGATATATATGTAGATATATGATATGTATATTTAGTATATATATAGATATAGATATATAAATATATATATATATATATATATATATATATATATAGATATATATAATAAGTGACCTTGGATATATAATAGAGACGGAGAGACGATATAGAGATACTATATGTATATATATGAGAATAGAGGGATTATATATAATAAGGGCCAGTTGATATATATATATATATAATATATAGAGGATAATAGATATAGAATATAGATAGTAGAACGTTGACATGTGAGATATAGAGAGAGGAGATGAGAGAGAAGGAGTAGAATCGTAAGATAGATTATATGTGTTGGTTTGTGTGTGTGTGTGTGGGGTTCCTGTGTGTGTTCCGTGAGTGGTCGGAGGTTGTGTCTGTTGGTAGTTGGATGATGAGGTATAGCATATCTATATATATATCATATCTATATAGAGAGAGATATAGATATATAGAGACGATAAGGGAGAGAGGACATAGAATATATGGTATAATAATTTATGTATATGTTTATAGTATATATATATATATATATATATATATATAATAATAGAGATATAATTAGTATATAATATATAGATAGATTAGAGTAGATATATAAGATATAGTAATATATATTATATATTGTGTATATTATATAATCTATAATAATAATATATAGATATATATATATATATATCATATATATCTCTCAAAGAGCTTATTTCGCTAGATTGTGCACAGTTTTCGACTTTTGTAATTTTTTGTTGCGGTGTCCTTTGTTTTGAGTAGAAATGGAAGCGATTACTCTTATTATCATCATCGTTAGCACTATTCGGTTATCATAATGATTATTGTCATTATTATCCTCGAATATATTACAATTTGTGACATTGAAGTATAGATATTGAGAGAGGCGCGAGAGATAGATAGATAATAGAGTAGATAGATATGAGAGATAGAGAAGGAGATATAGAGAGAGAGATAGAGAAGAAGATAAGAGATGATAGATAGATAGATAGATAGATAACAACCACATTACACACAAAAACACCCACATACGCACACACAAACATAATAAAAAAGTTTGAAGGAGAAAATAAGGGTAGAGAGAGATACAGAAAAGAAAGACTAAAGATATATAGATATAGAGATATAGATATAATATATAGTATATAT
>NW_023661439.1:211168-216168 GCF_015228065.2 Penaeus monodon
ATACCGTTATTACTGTAATTATTACTGTTATAATAATTATTTTTAAAATTATACTACCAGTAAAAATAATAATAATGATAATAATAACAATAGTAATATAAACAATATAATAACAATTAGTATTATTATAATTATACCTATCATTATTATTATTGTTATTATTACAGATATAACATATTTTTTGGCAATAATACTAATAATTAAAGTAGTAGTAGTAATAATAATAATAATATAATAATAATAATAATAATAATAATAATAAAAATGATAATAATGGATAATAATGATAATAATTAATGGATAAAATAGTATATAAGTAATAATCAACAAATGTTATCCAAATCTCTTTTATTCTCACTATCATCATTATTGTCATAATTAATAGAATTCTAGTAATTATCATTATTAACCTAATAATTGCCAGAATCATCGTATGAATGGAAAAAACGTCATTTTGGAGTCTACTTTGAAAAGGCTATATTTCGCAAGATTTTACAGCTTTTTCGACTTTTGGGATTTTTTTTTTTTTTACCTTTTTTATTATATATGGACACAATTCCTGTTATATCATCATTATATCATGATATCATCATATACATTATCATCATCATTATCATCATTATCATCATCATTATCATCATTATCATCATTATTGCAATTACTATTATTATTATTGCAATTATTGCAGATATAATATATATTTTTACATCAATACTAATAATAACACAATACATCGTCTAATAACAATAATAATAAGAATATTAACGGTTTTACAATAAGTATTTATATAATTCTTTTATACTACGTTCTTACTGTAATATTACTTGTATAATAATTATTGTGAAATTTAAAACTACCAGTAAAAGTAAGAATAAATGATCGTAATAACAATAATAATATTATAACAATATTATAACAATTTCTATTATAATAAAGTATACTTATCATTTTATTATTGTCATTATTACAGTATAATATATTTTTGGTGGGCAATAAACGAATATTAAAGTAATAATAATAATACTAATAATAATAATAATAATAAGAAGAATAATAATAATAATAATAATAATACTAAATAATAATAAAATAACAATGATAATAATAATAAAACTATTTAATAAATAAAGATCATGATAATGATAATAAATAATGATAAAGGTAATAAATTAATAATTCATCAAAGTTATCCAAATTCTCCATTCTCAATTTTATCATACTTATTGTCCATGATTAATAGAATTCTAGTAATTTAGTACCACTATTACCTAATAATTACCAGAATCATCAAATGAATGGAAAAAAATACGTTCATTTTGAAGTCGACTTCTCAAAAAAGGCTATATTTCGCTAGATTTTGCCGCTTTTTCGACTTTTGCATTTTTTTTTCTTTTACCTTTTTTATGTATATATGACACAATTCCTGTGTAATTATCATCATTATTATCATGATTTATCATCATTATTATCGTTAATCATCATCGTTATCCATCATTATCATTCTTATCATCATCATTCTCATCATTATTGTAATTATTATCATTATTATTGCAATTATTACAGTTATAATATTATATTTTTATATATATACTTACATCAACTACAATAAAATAGTAATAACAATAATAATAATAATAATAATAACTTTTATAATAATTATTATATCATTATTTAATATAAGCGTTATTACTGTAACTTATTACTGTTATAATAATTATTTTTTAAAATTATATACCCAGTAAAAATAATAATAATGATAATAATAACAATAATAATATCAATAACACTATTATAACAATTAGTATTATTATAATTATACTTATCATTATTATTATTGATTAGTACAGTTATAATATATTTTTGCAAATAATACAAAAATGAAAGTAATAATTATAACAACAAACAATAATAATAATAATAATAATAATAATAATAATAATAAATAATAATACTACTAAAATAAATAATAATATAATAATAATAATAATAATAATAATAATAACGATAATAATAGTAGTGATGATAATAATAATTTAATAATAATAATAATAATTATAAAATGATAATTAATAATGATATAGTAATAATAATAATCATGCAAATATTATCCAAATTCTCTTATTCTCCTTTTATTCATCATTATTGTCATGATTAATAGAATCTGGTATTATTATCTTTATTACCCTAATAATTGCCAGAATCATTATATGAAAGGAAAAAAACAGGCATTTTGGTCTACTCCAAAAGGTATATTTCGCTAATTTGCGCTTTCTCGAACTTTAGGAATTTTTTCTTTTACTGTTTTTATTATATAGGACACAACAATTCCTGGTTATTATCATCATTCATTTATCATGATTATCATTATTATTATCGTTGTCATCATCATTATCATCATCTCATCATTACATCATCATTATCATCATTATTGAAATTATATCATCATTTATTGCAATTATACACTTTATTATTGCAATATTGGAGGGATAATATTATTTAAAATTATACTAAAACAAATTACAATAATAGTAGTAAATAACAATAATAATAAACAAAATAACGTTTTTGATAAGCATTATTATATCAATATTTTTAATTAATATCGCTTATTACTGTATTATTACTGTATTAATTATTTTTACAATTATAACTACCAGTACAAATAATAATTATGATAATAGAATAATAATACTAATAGCAATATCGGATAACAATTAGGGATTAAGGTATAATTATACTTATCATTAGTATTATGTATTATTACAGTTATACATATTTTTTTGCAATAATCTAATCATTAAAGTATAAATACTAATAATAATAATAATAATAATAATAATAATAATAATAATGATGAAAGGAAGAATATTAATTAATCATTAAATGTTCTCAAATTCCTCTTGTCATTCTACTTTATCATCATTATGTCATAATTAATAGAATTCTGTAATGATGATCATCATTTACCCTAATTAATTGCCAGACATCAAATGAATGAAAAAAAACGTTAATTTCGAGTCTACTCTGAAAAGGCTCTATTTTGCTTGATCGCCGCTTTCGACTTTGGATTTTTTTTTCTTACCTTTTTTATTTTATAGGAGACAAATTCCTGTTATTATCATAATTATTATCATGATTATCATATTATTATCGATTATCATCCTTATCATCATATCTCATTATCATCATCTTTTATCATTAGTAGCAATATATTATCATCATTATTTGCTATTATTATCATTATTATTCCATTATTGTAGTTATATATATATTTTTACATCCTATCAATTACAACTACAATGAGTAATATGTAATAACAAAATAATAACAATAATAACGTTGTGGAAATAATTATTTATAAATCATTTTTAATTAATATCGTTATTACTATAATATTACTGTATAATAATGATCTTTTCAATTATATACAGTAAAAATAATAATAATTGATAATAATAGCAAGAATAATATTAAATAACAATTTTAAAACAATTAGTATTATTATAATTATCACTTATCATTTTTTATTGTTATATTACCAAATGAGAATATATTGTTGGCAAGAATACTAATAAATTCAAGTAATAATAATAATAATAAGACAATAATAATAATAAATAATAATAATATAATAGTAGTAATAATAATAATAATAATAATGATAATGATAATAATAATGATAATAGTAATAAGAATAATAACATCAAAAGATATCCCCAAATGTCTCTTATTTCTCACTTTTATCATCATTATGTCATGATAATAGGAAATTATGGAATTACTATCAATGATTAACGTAATTAATTGTGAGATTATCATCAAATGAATAGAAAAAACGTCATTTTAGAGATACGCTGGAAAAGACTATATTTCGCTAGATTTTGCCGTTTTTTCGACTTTTGGGATTTTTTTCTTTTACCTTTTTTTTATTAATATATGGAAAAAGAATTGGTGTTATATCATCATTATTATCCTGAGTATGATCATTATTATCGTTATCAGTCATCATTATCATTCTGATCATCATCATTATTACAAATTTTATCATCATTATTGTAATTATTATCATTATATTGCAATTATTGAAGTTATAATATATATTTTTACATCCTATACTAAAAACAAACTACAATAATTATAGTAATAGCAATTAATAATAACAATAATAACATTTCATAATTAATTATTTTTAGCAGTATTTTAATTAATATCGTTATTTCTGGTAATTATTACTGTTATAATAATGTTTGTACATATTATAATATTAGTAAAAATAATAATGATGATCCTAATAATAATTAATAATATTAATAACAATATTAAACAAATATAACAATTATAATTATACTTATCATTATTATTATTGTTATTATTACAGTTATAATATATTATTTGGCAATAATACTAATAATTAAAATAATATAGAATTATAATATATAATGAATAAATAATAATAATAATAATAATAATAATAATAATAATAATAATAATAATAAGAATAATGATAATAAAAATGATATTAGTAATAATATGAATCATCACAAATGTAATCCTAATTCTCTTATTCTCACTGTTTATCATCATTATGTCATGATTAATAGAATTCTGGTAATATTATCATTATTACCTAATAATTGCAAGAATATCCAATAAGGAAAATGGAAAAAAACGTTATTTGGAGTATATCTCAAAAAGGCTATATTTCGCTAGATGGCTAGATTGTGATTTTTTTTCTTTTACCTTTTTTATATAGTATGGACATTTAAAACCTCTTATTATCATCATTATATCATGATTATCATTCATTATTAATCGTTCTCAAATCATCATTATATCATTATCCTCATTATCATCATCAATATCATCATTATTGCAATTATTGTCCTTATATTGCAATTATATGCAGTATAATATAATTTTTTAATATATATTAATAACAACTACAATAATAATAGTATAACAATAATAAAATAATTAATAAACATTTTTATAATAATAAG
>NW_023661439.1:228668-236168 GCF_015228065.2 Penaeus monodon
TTATTATTATTATTATTATTATATTATTACTTTAATTATTAGTATTATTGCCAAAAAATAATTATACTGTAATAATAACAATAATAATAATAATAAGTGTTATTATAATAATACTAATTGTTATAATATTGTTATTAATACTATTATTGTTATTATTATCATTATTATTATTTTTACTGGTAGTATAATTGTAAAAATAATTATTACAACAATAATAATTACAGTAATAACGATATTAATTGAAATAATGATATAAATAATGATTATAAAAACGTTATTATTGTTATGTTATTATTGTTATTACTATTATTGTAGTTGTTATTAGTATAGATGTAAAATTATAAATTATAACTGCAATAATTGCAATAATAATGATAATAATTGCAATAATGATGATAATAATTGTAATGATGATGATAATGATGATGATAATGATGATAATGATGATGATAAAACGATAATAATGATGATAATCATGATAATAATGATGATAATAACAGGAATTGTGTCCATATTAATAAAAAAAAAAGGTAAAGAAAAAAAATCTCAAAAGTCGAAAAAGCGGCAAAATCTAGCGAAATATAGCCTTTTGAGAGTAGACTCCAAAATGACGTTTTTTCCACTCATATGATGATTCTGGCAATTACTAGGGTAATAATGATAATAATTACCAGAATTCTATTAATCATGACAATAATGATGATAAAGTGAGAATAAAGATAATTTGGATAACATTTGATGATATTAATAATATTGCTATTATCATTATTATTATCATTATTAGTATAACTATTATTATTATTAATATTATTATTATTATTATTATTATTATTACTTTAATTATTAGTATTATTGCCAAAAAATATACTATAACTGTAATAATAACAATAATAATAATAATATGTATAATTATAACAATACTAATTTTTATAATATTATTATTAATATTATAATTGTTATTATTATCAATTATTATTATTATTATTGTAGTATATTGTAAAAATAATTATTATAACAGTAATAATTACAGTAATAACGATATTAATTGAATTAATGATATAAATAATGATTATGAAAACGTTATTATTATTTTTATTATTGTTATTTCTATTATTATTGTAGTTGCTATTAGTATAGATGTAAAATTATATATTATAACTGCAATAATTGCAATAATAATGATAATAATTGCTATAATGATGATAATTGCAATAATGATGATAATGATGATGATAATGATGATAATGATATAATGATGATGATAACGATAATGATGATGATAATCATGATAAAAGATGAGATAATAACAGGAATTGTGTCATATATATATAAAAAAAAAAGGTAAAACAAAAAAAACCCAAAAGTCGAAAAAGCGGCAAAATTTAGCGAAATATAACCTTTTGAGAGTAAACTCCAAAATGACGTTTTTTCCATTCATTTGATGATTCTGGCAATTATTAGGGTAATAATGATAATAATTACCAGAATTCTATTAATCATGACAATAATGATGATAAAAGTGAGAATAAAGAGAATTTGGATAACATTTGATGATTATTAATATTATTACTATTTTCATTATTATCATCATTATTTTATCATTATTATTATTATTATTATTATTATTATTATTATTATTATTATTATTTTTATTATTATTATTATTATTATTATTACTTTAATTATTAGTATTATTGCCAAAAAATATATTATAACAGTAATAATTACAGTAATAACGATATTAATTGAAATAATGATAAAAATAATGATTATAAACAGGTTATTATTGTTATTATTATTGGAATTACTATTATTTTTGTAGTGTTATAGTATAGATGTAAATTATATAATAATAATGATAATAATTGCAATAATGACGATATAATTGCAATAATGATGATAATGATGATGATAATGATGATGATAACGATAATAATGATGATAATCATGATTATAATGATGATAATAACAGGAATTGTGTCCATAAATATTAAAAAAAGGTAAAAGAAAAAAAATCCCAAAAGTCGAAAAACCGTGCAAATCTAGCGAAATATAGCCTTTTGAGAGTAGACTCCAAAATGACGTTTTTTTTCCATTCATTTGATGATTCTGGCAATTATTAGGGTAATAATGATAATAATTACCAGAATTCTATTAATCATGACAATAATGATGATAAAAGTGAGAATAAAGAGAATTTGGATAACATTTGATGATTACTAATATTATTACTATTATCATTATTATTATCATTATTATCATTATTATTATTATTATTATTATTATTGTTATTAATATTATTATTATTATTATTATTATTATTATTATTATTACTTTAATTATTAGTATTATTGCCAAAAAATATATTATAACTGTAATAACAACAATAATAATAATAATAAGTATAATTATAATAATGCTAATTGTTATAATATTGTTATTAATATTATTATTGTTATTATTATTATTTTTTTTTTTAATGGTAGTATAATTGTAAAAATAATTATTATAACAGTAATAATTACAGTAATAACGATATTAATTGTAATAATGATATATATAATGATCATAAAAACGTTATTATTGTTATTATTATTGTTAATACTATTATTATTGTAGCTGTTATTAGTATAGATATAAATATATTATAACTGCAATAATGATGATAATAATTGCAATAATGATGATAATAATTGCAATAATGATGATAATGATGATGATAATGATGATAATGATGATGATAACGATAATAACGATGATAATCATGATAATAATGATGATAATAACATGAATTGTGTCCATATATAATAGAAAAAAGGTAAAAGAAAAAAAATCCCAAAAGTCGAAAAAGCGGCATAATCTAGCAAAATATAACGTTATGAGAGTAAACCCGAAAATGACGTTTTCTCCATTCATTTGATGATTCTGGCAATTATTAGGGTAATAATGATAATAATTACCAGAATTCTATTAATCATGACAATAATGATGATAAAAGTGAGAATAAAGAGAATTTGGATAACATTTGATGATTATTAATTTTAATACTATTATCATTATTATTATCATTATTATCATTATTATTATTATTATTATTATAATTATTATTATTATTATTATTATTATTATTATTATTATTATTACTTTAATTATTAGTATTATTGCCAAAAATATATCATAATTGTAATAATAACAATAATAATAATAATAAGTATAATTATAATAATACTAATTGTTATAATATTGTTATTAATATTATTATTGTTATTATTATCATTATTATTATTTTTACTGGTAGAATAATTGTAAAAATAATTATTATAACAGTAATAATTACAGTAATAACGATATTAATTGAAATAATGATATAAATAATGATTATAAAAACGTTATTATTGTTATTATTATTGTTATTACTATTATCATTGTAGTTGTTATTAGTATAGATGTAAAATTATATATTATAACTGCAATAATTGCAATAATAATGATAATATTTGCAATAATGATGATAATAATGGCAATAATGATGATAATGATGATGATAATGATGATGATAACGAAAATAATGATGATAATCATGATAATAATGATGATAATAACATGAATTGTGTCCATATATAATAAAAAAAAAGGTAAAAGAAAAAAAAATCCCAAAATTCGAAAAAGCGGCGAAGTCTAGCGAAATATAGCCTTTTGAGAGTAGACTCCAAAATGACGTTTTTTCCATTCATTTGATGATTCTGGCAATTATTAGGGTAATAATGATAATAATTACCAGAATTCAATTAATCATGACAATAATGATGATAAAAGTGAGAATGAAGAGAATTTGGATACAATTTGATGATTATTAATATATTACTATTATCATTATTATTATCATTAGTATCATTATTATTATTATTATTATATTATTATTATATTATTATTATTATTATATTATTAATTATTATTATTATTATTATTACTTTAATTATTAGTATTATTGCTAAAAATATATTATAACTGTAATAATAACAATAATAATAATAATAAGTATAATTATAATAAACTAATTGTTATAATATTGTTATTAATATTATATTGTTAATATTATCATTATTATTATTTTTACTGGTAGTATAATTGTAAAAATAATTATTATAGCTGCAATAATTGCAATAATAATGATAATAATTGCAATAATGATGATAATAATTGCAATAATGATGATAATGATGATAATGATGATGATAACGATAATAATGATGAAAATCATGATAATAATGATGATAATAACAGGAATTGTGTCCATATATAATAAAAAAAAGGTAAAAGAAAAAAAATCCCAAAAGTCGAAAAAGCGGCAAAATCTAGCGAATATAGCCTTTTGAGAATAGACTCCAAAATGACGTTTTTTCCATTCATTTGATGATTCTGGCAATTATTAGGGTAGTAATGATAATAATTACCAGAATTCTATTAATCATGACAATAATGATGATAAAAGTGAGAATAAAGAGAATTTGGATAACATTTGATGATTATTAATATTTACTATATCATATTATTATTATTATTATTATTATTATTATTATTATTATCATTATTATTATTATTATTATTATTATTATTATTACTTTAATTATTAGTATTATTGCCAAAAAATATATTACAACTGTAATAATAACAATAATAATAATAATAAGTATAATTATAATAATACTAATTGTTATAATATTGTTATTAATATTATTATTGTTAATATTATCATTATTATTATTTTTACTGGTAGTATAACAGTAATAATTACAGTAATAACGATATTAATTGAAATAATGATATAAATAATGATTATAAAAACGTTATTATTGTTATTATTATTGTTATTACTATTATTATTGTAGTTGTTATTAGTATAGATGTAAAATGATATATTATAACTGCAATAATTGCAATAATGATGATAATAATTGCAATAATGATGATGATAATGATGATAATGATGATGATAACGATGATAATGATGATAATCATGATAATAATGATGATAATAACAGGAATTGTGTCCATATATAATAAAATAAAAGGTAAAAGAAAAAAAAATCCCAAAAGTCGAAAAAAACGGCAAAATCTAGCGAAATATAGCCTTTTCAGAATAGACTCCAAAATGACGTTTTTTCCATTCATTTGATGATTCTTGCAATTATTAGGGTAATAATGATAATAATTACCAGAATTCTATTAATCATGACAATAAATGATGATAAAAGTGAGAATAAAGAGAATTTGGATAACATTTGATGATTATTAATATTATTACTATTATCATTATTATAATCATTACCATCATTATTTTTATTATTATTATTATTATTATTATTATTATTATTATTATTATTATTATTATTATTATTATTATTATTTCATTTTAGTATTATTGCCAAAAAATATATATAACTGTATTAAGAACAATAAATAATAATAATAAGTATAATTATAATAATACTAATTGTTATAATATTGTATTAATATATTATTGTTATTATTATCATTATTATTATTTTTACTGGTAGTATAATTGTAAAAATAATTATTATAACTGCAATAATTGTACTAATAATGATAATATTGCAATAATGATGATAATAATTGGAATAATGATGATAATGATGATGATAATGATGATAATGATGATAATGATGATGATAACGATAATAAGATGATAATCATGATAATAATGATGATAATAACAGAATTGTGTCCATATATAATAAAAAAAAAGTAAAAGAAAAAAAATCCCAAAAGTCGAAAAGCCGCAAAATCTAGCGAAATATAGTCTTTTGAGAGAAGACCCAAAATGACGTTTTTTCCATTCATTTTATGATTCTGTCAATTATTAGGGTAATAATGATAATAATTAACAGAATTCTATTAATCATGACAATAATGATGATAAAAGTGAGAATAAAGAGAATTTGGATAACATTTGATGATTATTAATATTATTACTATTATCATTATTATTATCATTATTATCATTATTATTATTATATGTATTATTATTATTATTATTATTATTATTAATATTATTATTACTTTAATTATTAGATTATTGCCAAAAATATATTATAACTGTAATAATAACAATAATAATAATAATAAGTATAATTATAATAATACTAATTGTTATAATATTGTTATTAATATTATTATTATTAATATTATCATTATTATATTTTTACTGGTAGTATAATTGTAAAAATAATTATTATAACAGTAATAATTACAGTAATGACGATATTAATTGAAATAATGATATAAATAATGATTATAAAAACGTTATTATTGTTATTATTATTGTTATTACTATTATTATTGTAGTTTTTATAGTATAGATGTAAAATTATATATTATAACTGCAATAATTGCAATAATAATGATAATAATTGCAATAATGATGATAATAATTGCAATAATTATGATAATGATGATGATAATGATGATGATAACGATAATAATGATGATAATCATGATAATAATGATGATAATAACAGGAATTGTGTCCATATATAATTAAAAAAAGGTAAAAGAAAAAATCCCAAAAGTCGAAAAAGCGGCAAAATCTAGCGAAATATAGCCTTTTGAGAGTAGACTCCAAAATGACGTTTTTTTTCCATTCATTTGATGATTCTGGCAAATATTAGGGTAATAATGATGATAATTACCAGAATTCTATTAATCATGACAATAATGATGATAAAAGTGAGAATAAAGAGAATTTGGATAACATTTGATGATTATTAATATTATTAATATTACATTATTATTATCATTATTATCATTATTATTATTATTATTATTATTATTATTATTATTATTATTATATTATCATTATTATTATTACTTTAATTATTAGTATTATGTAGTTGTTATTAGTATAGATGTAAAATTATATATTATAACTGCAATAATTGCAATAATAATGATAATAATTGCAATAATGATGATAATAATTGAAATAATGATGATAATGATGATGATAATGATGATAATGATGATGATAACGATAATAATGATGATAATGATGATAATAATGATCATAATAACAGGAATTCTGTCCATATATAATAAAAAAGGAAAAGAAATAAAAATCCAAAAAAGTCGAAAAAGCGGCAAAATCAAGCGAAATATAGCCTTTTGAGAGTAGACTCCAAAATGATGTTTTTCCATTCATTTGATGATTCTTGCAATTATTAGGGTAATAATGATAATAATTACCAGAATTCTATTAATCATGACAATAATGATGATAAAAGTGAGAATAAAGGAATTTGGATACATTTGATGATTATTAATATCATTACATCATCATTATTATTATCATTACTATCATATTATTATTATTATTATTATTATTATTATTGTTATTATTATTATCATTATTATTATTATTACTTTAATTATTAGTATTATTGCCAAAAAATATTATAACTGTATTAATAACAATAATAATAA
>NW_023661439.1:246168-258668 GCF_015228065.2 Penaeus monodon
ATTATTATTATTATTACTATTATTGATTATTATGATTATTATTATTATTATTATTATATTATATATTAGTACTTAATTATTTGTATTAATGCGAAAAAGATAACTGTATAATGACCAATCATAATAATGACAAGTATAATTAAATAATACTAATGTTAACATATTGTTATTTAATATTATTTATTATTATTTATATCATTATATTATTTTACGTAATATAATTTTAAAAATAATTATTTACAGTAAAATTACAATAATAACGATATTAATAAAAAATAATGATATTAGATGATTATTATAAAAATGTTATATATTATTATTATGGGTTATTACTATTATCTGTTAGTTGTTAGTAGATATAGATGTAAAATAATATTTATAACTGCATTAATTGGCAATAAGATGATAATTAATGCAATAATGCTGATATTGATGATGATAATGATGATCATGATTGATAATGATGATGATACGATAATAATGATGATAATCATGATAAAATGCAGATAATAAGAGGTTGAGAGCCATTATAATAAAAAAGGAAAAGAAAAAAAATCACAATCTAGCAAAATCTAGCGAACATATAGCATTTTGAGAGTAGACCCCCCCCCAAAATAAACGTTTTTTCCATTCATTGGATTATTCTTGCAATATTAGGGTAATAATGATTAATAATTACCAGGGATTCTCATTAATCATGACAATAATGATGATAAAGTGAGAAAAAGAGAATTAGGGATTACCATTGATGATTATTCATATTATTACTAATACATTATGATTATCATTATTATTATATTTATTATTATTATTATTATTATGATATTATTATTATTATTATATTATTATTATAAATTATAATTATTTTTTAATTATAGTATTATTGCCAACAGAATATATTATAACTGTACTAATAACAATAAATATAATGTGATACGTATTAATTATAATTTATATTGTTATAATTTGTATTAAATTATTATTATTTATTATTACCATCTTCCTCATATTATTTTGACTAAGAGTAGAATTGTAAAAATAATTATTATAACCAGGAATAATTACAGAAATAACGATATTAATTAAAAATAATGATAAAAATAATTATATGGAAATGTTATCTTGTTAGTATTATTGCTATACTATTGATTATGTAGTTGTTTTTAGTTATAGATGTAAAAATATATATTATAATTAAAAATAATTGCTAAGAATAATGATAATAATTACAATAAATGATGAGAAAATTTCAATAATGATGATGATCTGATGATAATGATGGCTGATAAACGATAATAAGATGATAATAAGGATATAATGATGATAATAACAAACAATTCTTTCCATAATAATAAAAAAAAAGTAAAGAAAAAAATCCCCTATAAAGTCCGAAAAAACGGCAAAATCTAGCGAAATATAGTCTTTTCAGCGTCTACTCAAAATGACGTTTTTTCTATTCATTTGATGGATTCTCACAATTATTAAGTTAATAATGATAGTAAATTACCAGAATTCTATTAACATGACAATAATGAGAGAAAAGTGAGAATAAGAGAATTGGATAGCATTTGATGATTATTATTTTTATTACTATTATCATTTTATTATCATTATAATTATTATATTATTATTATTACTATTATCTATTATATATTATTATTATTATTATGATTATTATTATATTATTACTTAATTATAGTATTATTGCCCAAAAAATTATATTATAATTGTAATATAACAAAATAAAATATGAAAGTATAATTATAATAATACTAATTGTTTTAAAATTGTTTGAATATTATGCTATTATTATCATTATTATTATTTTACTGGTAGTATAATTGTAAAAATAAATAATTAAAACAGTCAATAATTATAGGAATAACGATATTAATGAAAATGATGATATAAATTAATATTATAAAAACGTTCTTATTGTTTCATTATTATTGTTTTATTACTATTATCATTGTAGTTGGTAATTAGGGATAGAGATGTAAAAATAATAATATAACTACAATTAATTGGAATTAATAATGATACTAATAGCAATAATGATGCATAATAATTGTAATAATGATGATAAAGGATGATAATAATGATGATGATGATGATAATGATGATACGCTAATAATGATGAGAATTCTGATAAAATGATGGATAATACAGGAATTGTCTCCAGTATATATAAAAAATAGGTTAAAAGAAAAAAAATCCAAAAGTCGAAAAAGCGCGAAATCAAGCAAAATATAGCCTTTTAAAGAGTAGACTCGAAAATAACGTTTTTTCATCATTGATGATTCTGGGCAATTATTAGGGTAATGATGATAATAATACCAGAATTCTATTAATTATGCAATAATGATGATAAAGTGAGATAAGAGGAATTGGGATACATTAATGATTATCAATATTATTACTATTATCATTATTATTATTATTATTAGTATTATTATTATTAGTTATTAATGTATTATACTTAAGTATTAGTATTATTGCCAAAAAATATAGTATAACTGTAATAATAACAATAAGATAATGATAAGTATAATTTAGAATAATACTAATTGTTAAATATTGCTATTAGTCAATTATTATTACTATTATCATAATTATTATTTTTAGTGTAGTATATGTAAAACTAATGTTATACCAGGATAATAATCTACAGTAATAAACGATATTAATTAAAATATTGATATAAAATAATGATTATAAAAACGTTATGATTGTTATTATTTTGTATTACTACTAGTATTGTATGGGTTATAGTATAATTGTAAAAAATAAATATTATAACCCAATAATTGCAATAATAATGATAATAATTTGCAAGAAATGATGATAATAATAATTGCAATAAATGATGATAATGATGTGGTAATGATGATAATGATGATATGATGATGACAACGATAATAATATGATAATCATGATAATAATGATGATAATAAAACAGGAATTGTGTCCATATATTAAAAAAAGTAAAAGAATGAAATTCCTTAAGTCCGAGGAAAGCGGCAAAAAATCTAGCGAAATATCAGCCTTTTGAGAGTAGCTCCAAAATGACGTTGTTTCCTTTAATATATGATTTGGCAATATTAGGGTAATAAAGATAAAATACCAGAATTCTATTAATCATGACAATAATGATGATAAAAAGGAGAATAAAGCGAATGGGATAATATTGATGATTATTATTATTCTATTACTATTATTATTATTATTATTTTTATATTATGAGTTATTATTATTAATTATTATTATTATTATTATTTATTATTATTGTTGTTGTTATAATTATTACTTTAATATTAAGTATTCATGCAAAAACTATATTATAACTGGATAATAACCAATTAATAATAATGAGAAGTTATAATTTATAATAATACTAATTGTTATAATATTGTCTATTTATATTATTATTGTTATTATATTCATTTTATTATTTTACTGGTATATAATTTTCAAATATATTATAACAGTAATTAAACAGTAATTAACGCTATTAATTAAAATATGATATAAATAATTATTATAAAAAGTTATATTATTATTTATTATTATTGTTATTACATTATATGTAGTTGATGAAGTATAGATATAAAAATATAATTATAAACTTGTAATAATTGCAATAACAATGAATAAATAAATTACAATAATGATGAGAATGATGATGTGTAATAATGATAATGATGATAACGATGTATAACGATAATAATGATGATAATCATGATAAAATGATGATAATAACAGGGAAGGCAATTGTGTCCATAATAATTAAAAAAGGTAAAAGAAAAAAAAATGCCAAAAGTCGAAAAAAGCGGGCAAAATTAGCGAAAATATAGTCCTTTGGAGAGCACTCAAAATGACGTTTTTCCATTCATTGATGATTCTGGTTAATTATTAGGGTAATAGGATACAATTACTAGATTATAATCATCGAATATAATTATGATCAAAGTGAGAATGGGAATTGGGAAAAATTTGATGATTATTAATATTATACGTATTATCATTATTATTATCATTATCATGACTTTATTATAATATTTTTATTATATATCATTGTTATTATTTATTAGTATTATTAGTATTATTATTATTATTATTATTATATTATATTATATTATATTAGTAGTATTAATTACTTTAATTATTAGTATTATTGCCCAAAAATATATTATAACTGTAATAATGACAATAATAATATGATAAGTATAATTCTTAATAATAGAATTGTTATAATATTGTCTATAATATATTATTGTTATTACATCTATTAGTAGTACTTTACTGGTAGTTAATGTAAAAATAATTATTATACAAGTAATAATTACAGTAATAAGATATAATTAAAATAATTATATAAAAATTATTGTAAAAAAAGTTATATTCTTATTATTATTGTTATTACTCTATTATTGTTAGTTATTATAGTATTGATGTAAAAATATTATATTATTCTGCAATAATTGCAATAATAATAATAGTAATTGCAATAATGAGATAATGCTGCTAATGATGAGGATAATGATGTTGATAATGATGATGATAATGATAATAATGATGATAAAATCATGATAATAATGATGATAATAAACAGAATTGTGTCCATATATAATAAAAAATGGTATAAAAAAAAAAAAATCCAAAAGCGAAAAAGCTTGTAAAAAATCTTGCGAAATATAGCCTTTTCAAAGTAACTCCAAAATGACGTTTTTCCCTTCACGATGATTTGCAATTATTAGGTTAATAATGATAATTACTAGAATTCTATTAATTATGACAATAATGATGAAGGAGAATAAAGAGAATTGGATAACATTGATGATTATTAATATATTATGATGTATGATCTAGTGATTAGTACGTCCATTATTAGCTTTTTTATTTTAGGTAGAATTTGTATTATTATAATTATTTTATTGTATATGAGTATTATTATTATAGTATTATTAATTATTATTATTATTATTATTATTTACTCTACTACTTTAATATTAGTATTATTGCCAAAAAATATGTATATCTGTAATAATAACAATAATTAATCAATGATAGTATAAATTTAGTATACTAATTGTTATTATATGTTATTAATATTACTCATTGTTATTATTTCATTATTATTATTTTTAATGGTAGTATAATTTTCAAAATAATTAATATAAACAGTCATACTTACAGTAATAAACGGTATTAATTAAAATAATGCATATAATAATATTATAAAAACTTTATTATTGTTATTATTATTGTTATTACTATTATTATTGTAGTTGTTATTAGTAGAGTTGTAAAAAATATCATATTATAACTGCAATATTGCAATAATAATTATAAAATTGCAAGAATGATGATAATTGTTGCAATAATGATGATTAATGATGTATGGATATGATGAGAATGATGAGAATGGATGATGATAACGATAATAATGATGATGAATCATGATAATACTGATGATACTAACAGGAATTTGTCCATATCTAATAAAAAAAGGTTAAAAAGAACAAAAATCTCAAAAGTCGAAAAGCTGCAAAATCTAGCGAAATATAGCCTTTGAGATTAGACGCAAAAATGACGTTTTTTTTCCATTTATCTGATGATTTGACAATTATTAGGTTAATAAGCATAATAATTACCAGAATTCTATTATATGCATGACAAAAATGATTGATAAAGTGAGAATAAAGAGAATTGGGATACATTTGCTGATTATTAAGAGTATTACTATTAGTCATTATTATATGATGCATTACCAGTATTATTATTATTATTATATTATTATTAATTATTATTAGAGTAGTATTAGTATATTAGATTATACTTTAATGTATTAAGATTATGGCAAAAAATATATTATAACTGTAATAATAACATAATAATAATGAGAAGTAAATCATAAGAATACTAATGTATAATATTGTTATTAAGTATTTTTATTTTTAAGCATTATCATTATTATTATTTTACGTAAGTATAGTGCTAAAAAATAATTATTCTATAACAGTAATAATTACAGGTGAATAACGATATTAAATGAAAATAATGTTATAAATAATTATTATAAAAACGTTATTATTGTTATTAGTATGTTATTATATATTATTGTAGTTGTATTAGTATAGAGGTAGAAATATATATTATAACTGAAAAATTGCAATAAAATTGATATAATTCCAATAAATGATGATATAATCGCAATAATGATGATAAGATGATGATAATGACTGATACATGTGATGATAACGATAATAATATGATAATCAGTAATAATTATGATAATAACAGGGAATTGTGTCCATATATAATAAAAAGGTAAAGAAAAAAAAATCCAAAAGCGAAAAAAAGCGGCAAAATCTAGCGAAATATAGCCTTTTGAGAGTAAACTCCCAAATGACGTGTTTTTTTTCCGTAATTTTGATGATTTCTGTAATTATTAGGGTACATAATGATAATAATTACCAGAATTCTAGAACATGACAATAATGATGATAAAAGTGAGAATTAAGAGGGAATTGGGATAACATTTTGATGTTACCACACACACACACACACCCACATGTAATTATACACACAAACCCCCCCCCCCAAACACACACACTATTAGATATTATACAACCACACACAAATATATAATTTAGACACCAAACACATACAACACAAACACACACACACGCACACACACACCACACACACATACACACAACACACACACATTTATAATTATATAATCATATAGATATATATATATATATAGATATATATATATATAGAGATATATATGTATATATATATAGATTATATACATATATATATATATATATAATACACACACACACAAACACTCACCACACATATGCCACACTACTCAAATAGAGTGAAAGAAATAAAGGATACACTCATATATGATAACTATCACTATTTCTCTCTCTCTCTCTTCACACATAAACAACACAGGTATATATATATAAATAATATATATATATATTATATATATTATTTATATATATATATATATTATATATATTATATATATATATATATATTATATATATTATATGAATATAATATTCTTAGTCGATGTTAGTACATATATTATGTAATGATAGATATATATATATATATATATATCATATATATAATATCTATAGTATATAATATAAGATATATATTATAGATATATATATTATATTATAGAGGTAAGAGATAGATTATATATATAGATACTATATATATTTTAGATAGTATATTATATATGATTATATAGAATATATATATTAGATATAGATGAAAAATGTCACTTATTATATTATATATATATATATAATATATATATATATATTGCTATATATGATGAGTATATAATGTATATGTATATATATATATTATATATATATAGATATATTGATTAAATATAATATAGATCTATATATATAGAATATATATATATCTAAGACGCTATATATGAAAATGTAAACTGATGAATGATATATATATAGATAGATATTATTATATTATATCTATATATATATCTATATATATGATATGTAGATATGACTATATATATATATAATTATCAGAGATATATAGATATAGATAGATAGTACATATATATAGATGAAAAGCTCACTATTATATAGATATATATATAGAAAGATATATATTAGATATATAGTATATATATATAATATTAGAGATCTATATAGGAGAGATATATATATATATATATATTATCAATGTCATTAGTATAAATACCAGATATTATAATAATATATATATATATATAATCTATAATATATATATATATATATCAATTAACACATATAAATATATAAAAGTCACGTATTAGATAATATATAATATTAGATATATATAATATATATATATATATAATATATATATATATATATTATATTTATATATATATATATGTGTGTGTGGTGTGTATTAAGATGGTACAATATCATAATATATACCATAGATATATGTAAGATGCATAGAGAGAGAGAGAGAGATAGATAGTATGATAGATAGATAGAGATAGCGATATATGATATGATATATAGATATATATAAACGTGTGCACTTATTATATAGAGACGTATATATCTAGATAATAGAGAGAGATGATAATATATATATGTATATAGATGATAAAGGTATGGACAGAGATAAGATATATAGTAGAGAGATATAGATAGAGAGATATAGATAGAGATAGAGATATATGTATATATATATTTATATATATAAAGGTCACTTGATTATTAGTAGTAGAGTATATAGGATATAGTATAATAAAGAGATATATTAGATGATAGAGAGACTATAGAAAGTAGAGATATATATAGAGATATATATAATACGATATATATATATATATATATATATATATATATATATAGATATACAATATGTCAAATGTCACTTATTATACATAATATATATATATATAATATATAATATATATATATTAATTATAATAGATATATATATATATACTATATATATATATATATATATGTGTGGTGTGTGTGTGTGTTTGTGTGAGTGTATATATAATATGTCACATATCATATACATACATAGGATATATAAATATCATATATATATAGTTTATATCTCTTAGATATATCTATATATATATATATAAATAGATAGATAGATAGATAGATAGATAGATAGATAGACATTATATATCGATTATAATATATATAATAAGAATATATATGATATTATATATATATATATATTTATATATATATAGTATATATTATATCTATATATAATATATATATATATATATAGTTGTATGGTGTGTATATATATATTATATAGATATATATAATTATGATATAGATCTAGATATATATATTATATATGGAGGTATATAGATAGATAGATATAGATGAGATAGATATATATATACATATTTAGTATATAGAGTAATAAGATATAGAGATATATATAGTATATATAATATATATATATACATATATATATATATATATAGAATACTATAGGTATGCGGGTATATATATATATATATATATATATATATATATATACTATATCATATTATATATATATATAATATTATATGTATAGTGTATGGTATATATATATATAATATATATATATATATATTATATTATATATATATATAGATAAGGGAATACATAAGTACATCTATATTATTATATATATATATATATATAAGATCTATATATATATGTATATATAATCTACATAAGTACATATCAATATCTATATATAGTATACTCTAGATATTCTATATATACTAGATATTATAATATATATAGTATTAAGTATATATATATATTATATATATATCTATATGATATATCTATAATATATATAGAAGAGAGAGGGTATGGGTATAGATTAGATAGATATAGAAGATATTATAATATTATAGATATATATCATATCTATTAATCCATTATCTTCTATCTATCTATCTATCTATCTATCTATCGATCTATCGGATCTATCGAATCTATCGAAGATATATATATAATATATATAATATAGATTATAGATATATATAGATACATACGCAGAAAAAAAAAAAATAAAAACAAAAAATTTTTTTGTTAATGTATATATGGATTTATATACATATAAATAAAACAAAATTATAATATTATATAGATAGATAGATAGATAGAGATATATTTTTATATAATATTCTAGATATAGATATATATTATATATATATCGATGGATAGAGTAGAGAGTAGTATGATATATAGATATATAATAGTAAGATAGAGAGAGATATATATAGATAGTGATAGGTATAGAGAGAATATGGGATATATATAAGAGATATAGAGATGATATATAGGATACATATAGAGATATATAGACAGTTAGATATGGAGGGAGAGAGTAGTACACAGAAAGAGATAGAGAGGATGAGATAGAGATATTATAGATAGAGATGAGATATAGAGGAGAGAGAGATACAGAGAGATAGATATAGAGAGAGAGATAGATAGAGAGATAGATATATAGATATATGAGAGAGGAGATAGATGAGAGAGACACCGAGAGAAATAGATAGATGCAGAGAGTATATAATATAGAGTATATAGGTCTATAGAGATATATGAATGAGATATAGATAAGTAGATAGATATAGATGCATAGACATATTGATATATGGTTATATATATATATATAATATATATATATATATATATAATATATATATATAGATATAGGGTGGATGGTGTACATAATATATAGATATATGATATATAGTATATATATATATATATATATAGATGTATATATATTTATCTATATATCTATTTAAATATATATATATATAGAGTGATATATATATATATATATATAATATATATATCTTCATATATATATATAACATACTCATAAAATATATGTATATAATGGAGAGAATATTACCATTGGGGTTAACTGACAATGTGGAACGGCTCAATAAAGGTATAATATACATACCATCTATCCACTATCTTATAAGCCATATATACCTGAAATAAATATATATATATATATATCTTATATATATATATACATATATATATATATGATATGTATGTATATAGATGATATATATCATATATAATATATATATATAGATATATATATATATATATATAATGTATAATGTATGCATAATAATCATATATATGATCATATATATTTATACCTATATATATATATATATATATATATTATATAATATGTATATTGAGTAGTATAATATATAGAAATTATTTTATATATTAAATATGTTTATGGATGTTTGTGTGTGGGTATCGTGGGTTGTTTTGTGGTGTAAAATTGTTCTAATAATCATATATTATATATATATATATAGATATATATATATATATATATTATATAATATGTATATATATATATATATATATATTATATATCATTAATATATACTAGTATATTTATATATATATGTATAAATGTAACAAATGTATAGATTCGAGGATAATAATGACAATAATCATTATGATACCGATAAAATGATAACGATGGATGATAATAAGAGAATCGCTTCCATTTATATAAAAAAAAGGAAACAGAAAAAAAAATTACAAAAGTCGAAAAACTGGCAAAATCTAGCGAAATACTGCTCTTGGATATATATATATAGATATGATATATATATATATACCAGAGATAATATATATAGATATATATATACTGATAATATAGTATATATATATATATAAACATATAGATAAATATAAGACATATATATAGTATATATACACTATATATATATATATAGATTATAATTAGTAGTATTATATCTATCTATATATCTATCTATATATACATATATACACACAAAAAAAACAGACACAAAACTACACACACACTCACAGAAACACACACACACCAAACACACACAGACACAAACACACACACATTATATATATCATATATATATAATATATGCGATTATTATATCGATATATATATAAAATGTCACTTATTAGTATTGAATTATATATATATATATATATATATATATATTAGATATAAGATATATATTCAAATGCACTTATTATACTATCTATATATATATATATATATATTATATATATATATATATATTATAGACATATATAGATATATATTATCATAGATACATATATAATGTACAGTATAGTAGAGTAGAATATATATATATAGATATATCATAGAGATATATATGATATAGATATAAGAATATATATATAGATATAAAATATATAGTATATATATATATATATATATATATATTTATATAGAATAAAAAATACAGAATATCTATACATAATACTATATATACTAATTATATATATATATATACTATATATATATATATATATATATATGTGTGTGCTGTGTGTGTGTGTGTGTGGTGTGTGTTGTGTGTATAATTACGTCACATATCAGATATATAAATAGTTATATATATATTTATATATATATATATATCTATATATATATAATATATAATATATATATATAATATTATATATAATATATGTATATGTATGTGTATGGTTGTTAGACATATATATATATATATATTAGATATACATATATATATATATATATATATAGACTATATAATATATATATATATAATAGGTATATAGTCTATAATATATATATATATGTAATATACTTAAGATACTTGAGAAGTAGATATATATATATATATTATATATTATATAGGTATGGTGTTATAATATATAATATAATATAGTATAATCTTATATATGATATTATATATCGTAGATATAGAATATATATATGTTATCTTATCTATCGATCGATCTATCTATCGATCTATATATTAAGAGATATATATATTATATATATATATATATATATACTATATATACATACTCAAAAGATAGGTATATATGTATATATATACTATAAATAAAAAAAAATTAATA
>NW_023661439.1:263668-268668 GCF_015228065.2 Penaeus monodon
ACACACACACACACACACAAACACACACACAGACACACACAACACACACACACACACACACACACACATTATATATATATATTATATATATATATATATATATATATATAATATATATATATATTATATATACAATATATATATATATATGTGTGGGTGTGTGTGTGGTTGTCTGTTTGTGTGTGTGTTGGGTGTGTGCTGTGTTTCACATGTGTGTGTGTATTATACAGAGTATCTAAAGGTATGTGTAATATTTGTATTGTATTTATGGAGAAAACAGCCTCCTCCTCTTCCTCCTCCCTCAATTATGTCTCTCCTTCCCTCCTCCCTCCTCCTCATCCCTTCTCATTTTATTCTCTGTTACCCTCTCTTCCCTCCTCCTCCCCTTCCACCTATATCTCTCAGTTTCCCCCTTCCTTCTCTCCTCTCCTTCACTCTGTCTCTTCGCCCCCCTCCCTTTCCTCCTCTCCTTCCATTCTATCTCTCCGTTCTCCCCTTCCTCTTCCTCTTCCCCCCCTTCAAATCATTCCACTTTATCTCCTCTATTACCCCCTTCACCTTCCTCCTCCTCACCTTACAATTATATCTCTCCGTTCCCCATCCTCCTACAACTCCTCCTCTCTCCGCCTTCAACTTCATCCCCGATCCCCCATTCCTCCTACTCCTCATCCTCCTCCACTCCTTCCACTTCGTATCACCTCATAGCCCTTCCTCCTACTAGCCCTTCCCATTCTCCCCGTCTCCTTCTATCTATTCTATGATCTATATATCTATTATCTATGTCTCCTCCTCCTCTTCTTTCACTTCTATCTCTCGGTTAATTGCCTTCTCCTCTCCTCCTCTGTCAACACTTCTCCTCATGACCTCGTCCCTCCAAAGTTACCCTTTCTCTCTTCTCCTCTTCTTCATCGTCTTTCCTTTCTTCCACTCTATCTCTCGTTCCCCCTTTCTCCTCTTCACTTTTATCTCTTTCCCCTATTAAATAGAAAAACACTCTTCCGTGTGAGAGAATGGAGAAAAACCCAGCAAGTAAAAAAATCTAGATTTTATGAAAATGGAGACTACAGTTTCAGTTACATACAAACACACACCCAACACACGCACACACACACACACACAAAACAATACATCACACACCATCACAACACCACTCACACAACCCACACACCACACACACCCACACATATATATATGTAGTATGAAGGTTTGTATGTATACATATATAGATATATAAGTATATATATATTAAATTATAGAATATATATATATATATGTATGTATGTATGTATGTCGTTGTATGGAATGATAATATATAATCTTTTCTTTTAACGGTAGGTTCATGTCTGAGCCGCCGTGATCACAGCATGATACTTAATTGTAGTTTTTTTCATGTTGTGATGCTCTTGGAGTGAGTACGTGGTAGGGTCCCCTGTTCCTTTCCACGGAGAGTGCCGGTGTTACCTTTTAGGTAATCATTCTCTCTATTTATCCGGGCTTGGGACCAGCACTTGACTTGGGCTGGCTTGGCCACCCAGTGGCTAGGTAGGCAATCAAGGTGAAGTTCCTTGCTCAAGGGAACAACGCGTCGGCCGGTGACTCGAACCCTCGAACTGAGATTGTCGTCGTGACAATCTTGAGTCCGATTCTCTAACCTTTCGGCCACCGCGGCCTTGACGATCATGGGCTTCCATGATTTTCTCTTAGCAATTTAGAGCGGTGGTTTGCCATTGCCTTCCGCCCGGTGTTTTTTTTTTTTTTCTTTCTTTCTTTTTTTCTTATCGAGTCACCATCTCTATTTACCCGGCACTGACTTGGGCTGGCTTGGCCACCCAGTGGCTAGGCAGGCAATCGAGGTGAAGTTCCTTGCCCAAGGGAACAACGCGCCGGCCGGTGACTCGAACCCTCGAACTCAGATTGCCGTCGTGACAGTCTTGAATTCGACGCTCTAACCATTCGGCCACCGCGGCCCGTATATATATATATATATATATATATATATATATATATATTAGATATATATAATATATATATATATATATATATATATATATATATATATATGTGTGTGTGTGTGTGTGTGTGTGTGTGTGTGTGTGTGTGTGTGTGTGTATGTGTGTGTGTGTGTGCGTATGTGTTTTTCTGTATGTGTGAGTTTTTGATTCTCTGTGTATATATATTATTATCATTATTACCCTAATAATTGCCAAAATCATCAAAGAAATCGAAAAAAAAAACGTTATTTTGGAGTATACTCTCAAAAGGCTATATTTCGCTAGATTTTGCCGCTTTTTCGACTTTTGGAAATGTTTTCTTTTACCTTTTTTATTATATATGGACACAATTCCTTTTATTATCATCATTATTATCATGATTATCATCAATATTATCGTTATCATCATTATTATCAAAAACATCGACAAATCCTAGCCAATGAATACTTCAGAAAATGACGTATATTGTCATTCTGGTAGCCATTCTGTCATTCTGGTTGTCATATTGTCATTATGGTTGCCATATTGTCATGTCATTCTAGTTGCCATGTAATTATGATTGTCATGTACTTATGGTTGTCATATCATTCTGGGTGCCATTTCGTTATTCCAGTTGTCATGTCATCTTTGTTGTCAAATTATTGGCATAATTATGGTTGTCATATTGCCATTCTGATTGCCACATTGTCATTTATGTTGTCATTGTATTTCTGGTCGTCACATTGTCATTTTGGTTGCCATATTGTCATTCTGGTTGTCATATTGCCATTCAGGCTGCCACATTGTCATTCTGGTTGTTATATTGTTATTCTGGTTCCAATATTGTCATTCTGGTATTCATTCTGTCATTCTGGTTGCCATATTGATGTATTCTTCCTTTTGACTCTCGCATGAAATACATCTTGTATTAGAGAGTCATGTTTTTATTATTGATTTTGTTTGTATATTGTGATCTTCGAGTTTATTATTTTACATGATGACTGATCAGTTAAAATGAATAAATTTTGAAATTGATAATTCTATTGTTTATTATTAAATTGAATCCTTTGATTTCAGTCAACAGCTGAAATTACGTAATTGGTTGATTGATGGTACACAGTTGCTTCCGTTAATAATGAATTTCCTTGTTAATTTATTATTACGGTTATATGTCTAATCCTCCATTCAGCAGATGATTTTGATCCGGCCGGGGCACTAATTACCCTCATTAATCCCCACTATTAAGGAGAGGATAATGATAAGCGAATAAGTTTATATTTATCATCATTTATTGTTTATTTGCTATATTTTATAATAATTTTTGATTTTTATGTTTGTTATTCATTCATAACTTATATATATTCTTATTATTGTATCTGTTATTTATTCACTTATCATTTTCATGATTGTATTCATTATTTATTTATATTTTTATCATTTTAGTGTTGTATTTATTATTTGGAAATTAGTTTTTTTTACTATTGATACTATTGTATTCATCATTTATTCAATATCTTTTATTACTGAATTTCTCCTTTATTTTATCTGTTTCTTTTTCTTACTACCGTAGATATTGTTCATTATATATTTCTAGTTATTTTTGCAGTCAATTCTCAAATTATTGATTTTCGCTTCCCTTCCAGCTTATGTTTTAATTTTATCGTTTTCATGTATTGTTTTTTCTTACAATTAATATATATATATATATATATATATATATATATATATATATATATATATATATATATATATATATATATATATATATATATATATATATATATATATATATATATATATATATATATATATATATATATATATATATATATATATATATATATATATATATATATATATATATATATATTATTCCACTTTCCTTGTTCTTCTTATTATTCAACTTATTCTTTTCTTCTTATTATTATTATTAATTTTATTCTCTTCTTATTGTTCCATTTTATTTCGATCGCTTCTTCCCCTTTTCGTTTTCTTCTTTGTCTCATTCTTCCCTTATTGCTTCGTCTTATTTGGATGGCTTCTTCCCCTTTTCGTCTTCTTGTTTTTCTTTGTCTCATTCTTCCCTTATTCCTTCGTCTTATCGGGATGGCTTCTTCCCTTCTGTTCCTTCCGAGTCTCCGGCTACGCCTTCGAGCAGCGTCGTCGTTCCAGCCAATGGGAGAAGACTCCCGCTGGATGATCCAATGGCGGGCCTCCTTCCTCGTCGAGCCTTACTTCCCCCTCCTCCTTGGGAATGCCATTGGTCGAGCCTCTATGTGAGGGCGGAGCTTAGTGCCAGTTGGAGGTGTGGCTGAGGGAAGAGAGGCGCCGAGGGGGCGGAGCCTCGTGCTGTTGGGGGTGTAGCCAGCATGAGAGGTGGGCAGGGTCAGAGGCACACATACACTCACACACATACACACACATATATATGAAATAATATATACATATATGTACATATACATAATATTAGTGTGTGTGTATGTATATATATATATACATTGATACATTGATAGATACAAATAAATACATACATACATACACTAACATATTTATATAGATAGATAGATTCGTAGATAAATAGATAGGTAGATATTTATTCATACATATGTATGTGTGTGTATATGTACAGTGTGTGTATATATGTATGTATATATATATATATATATATATATATATATATATATATATATATATATATATATATATATATCCATTTATTTATTTATCTATTTATATTTGCATGTGTTTCTGTGTGTATAAGTAGTATATTTGTATAATTTATATGTCCAGTTAGATAATTGGCTATCTACCTACCTTCCTACCTACACTTCTATCTACTTACCTACATAGTTATCTAGTTATCTACTACCTACCTACGTACCTACCTACGTATCTGTCTATCTATCAACCTACCCATCTTATTTGCTAGTCAGCCTTCTCACCGGCCCATCTATCTATTTGTGTATCTACCTGCCTAGTATCTTGGTTAGGTTAAGTTACGTTAGGTTTCATTGCGTTTTGTTATATTAC